>NW_015094502.1:49449-148776 GCF_001431845.1 Calidris pugnax
ATCTGTGGAGCTGAGGAGGTGCTGGGGATCTGGGCCCTCAGAAAGGGCTGAAGGTAGTTTTGTGGGGCTGGGGTGGCAGTTCCAGGGCCTGGAAGAGCAAGTCTGTGAGACTTGGTGGGGGATCTGTGGGACTGAGGAGGTGTTGAGGGTCTGGACCCTCAGAAGGAGCTGAGGGGAGTTCTGTGGGGCTGGGGTGGCAGTTTAGGGGTCTGGAAGAGGACTGGGGGTTTCTGTGGGGCTGGGGTGGCAGTTTAGGGGTCTGGAAGAGCATGGGTGGGGGGTGTGTGTCTGCGAGGCTTGGTGGGGGATCTGTGGGACTGAGGAGGTGTTGGGGGTCTGGATCCTCAGAAGGGGCTAAGGGGAATTCTGTAGGGCTGGGGTGGTAGTTTAGGGGTCTGGAAGGGGATGGTGGGGGTCTGTGGGGCAGGGGTGGGGTGGGACTGAAGGACTAGGGGGGCTGTGGGAGTCCAGGAGGCAATGGAGGTGTCTGGGGTGGCAGATCTGGGGGTGCAGGGTGGGGGGGATGGAGAGGGCTGTGGGTGGTGGTGAAGGATTTGGGGCTCAGGAGGGGGATGGGGGGTGACAGGACTGGGGTTGGGTGAATCTGGGGATCTGTGTGGGGTTCTGTAGGGCTGGGGAGAGCAGGGGGTCGTGGGGGGAAAGGAGGAGTCAGAGGACTTGGGAAAGAGTCTCTTGTGTTTGTGGCTGGGATTTTAGGGAAGAAAAGGACTTTGCCCTGACGATGTGGGGTTCCCTGGGTTCAAGTGACTGGGGGTGGTGCCCGTGGGAGCAGGGTAAGCCCTGGAAGAGGTGAGTTCAGGCCCATGATTTAATTAGCAAGGCGAGTGACATTCAGAGGGCAGAGAGGAGACCTGGCAATAATTGGGTGCGTGTGTGAAAGGAATCTTAATTTCTAGGCAGGCTGACAATTGCTGCGCAAGTACTTGGAGACAGTTCATGAAGTCCCCCATCTGGCCCGCTGCAGAAGGCTTTTGCAGTAGTTTTGTGCTTGGAGAGTCTCTGATTCAAACAAAGATTTGTTTTCTGTAGGCTTTGGCTTGCTTAGGCTCTTGTTTAGAGTTAGTGACTGGAGTCTCAAAACAAATACGTTGCTATCCCCAGTGATTTGTTTTTCAGCAAGTGTTCCTGTATCTCTATAAGCTGAAAAACAAGCAGTACCAGACTTTATTTGCATCAAATGGACAAAATAAAAATATTTCCAGTTAATTTGAACTCTGTAAGCACGTAGCGGACTGAAGTCAGAGGACCCCGGGAGTGAATAACACTATAAACATTTTTTCCCTTGTGGCTTGCTCTGGTGATTAGCGTTCTGTTGCTATCATTTTTACATTGCATGTGCTTGCTGCCAGATGCTCTGTTACACATAAAGGATAAAAATGTCAGGCTTGCCGAGTTTCTAAACAAGTAGTTAATCTTGGAAATACTGAATGGTGAGGTTTGAGCTACCCCCAGTCTAGTGCCTGAAATCTGTATTAGGTGGATTTGTTCTGACTTCCACGATCTACTAGCATAATTATTCACTGTTAAGTAGCAGCTGAGGAGGGAAGATCTGCTGTTATTATTTTTTAAGTTAAATTGCAGCCTGTAATCTCAGCTAACGTCCCTGAAGTCACTAGTTACTCAAGCTGTCTGTAGCTGTTTTATAGCAGAGGCTTAAAGTATCTGAGGCTTAATGATCTTTTCTGGTTCTGCGAGCCCAAAGGCTTGGATAAACTGACACTTTTTTCAATTTGTGGGATTCGGATCAGAAAAAATATGCTGTAAGCAGAACTTTCAGGATCTACCTTGTGTTGTTGGCATAAGCAGATTTAATCTTTGGAGTATCCTTTACAGATACTAGTTGTTGTAGGTAAGGTGGAGTTTAATGAGGCACCTAGACACAGGCAGTCAACTCCGATAACTGAAGAAGAAAGCAGAAGGAAGTCCAAAGGGAAACAGGTTTGTTCCAGTTCTTCACACTTTGGAAAACAAAACAAGCTATTTTAAAATATTCCGTTTTGTAGTATCTGGATTGTGCTTACATACAATCAAGTTTATTGTTTAAGTGCTCATATTGGTGTGCGTGAACTTCCAAGGAGCTGGGAGGTGTTTCAGGTTCTGTAACTTCTTTCAGGAAGGCCGTGGTTCAGCGGATGCTAGAATAGTCCACAGCGGATGGGAGAATGATGGTGCTTGTGAAGCTGCTCATAGAAACCTGGAAGCTGGTTTCTTTCACCTTTTGTTTCTAAACAAGCTCTCTCTGCTACTGTCTTGCTGCGGTTAAACAGAAAACTCTGAGGCTTTCCAAAGTGCTCATAAACCCGAATGCTACACAGAGTTACTGCAGCCTGTGGTGTGTTTTCACGTTTCTTAATATCACCCCCATAACATCTTTAGATTGCAAACTTGATTTGGAACAAACATAGGCGTGTGATTGCGAGTTGTTGAATGAGCCATGGACAGTGATACAGAGCACCCTCCAGGCAAAGCTGGAGCATCCCAGGGTCTGGTGTAAGGTCTGTGGGGCCGAACCCATCGTGGTCTCTCCACCAGCGGGGCTGAACCAGTTCAGTGGCACTTTGCAGAGCTCTCCTCTCCTCAAAACCAGAGTTCGGTGTCTTACAGAACCATGGCCTGTGTTTTTAATTAGGTTGTGGCTCTTGTAAATGAAATAGTGACTTGCTTAAGATTATTTGTGGCTGCTGTTCTTTCTGTGGCGTGGAGGCAGGACAGATACTATGGTTTATAGTGAAAACTGCTCGCTACTTTCCTGTATGCTCATGCCAGATTTCCACCGTTAGGCTGTGTGATTCCGACCATGTGTCTGCCTTAGGAGGAATTGTTTTGAAATCTTCAGAACTTTACAGAGAAGAAAACTGGCTCGTCTTGTTGTGTGAGATGGATTTTTTTTATTTTGAAAAGCTGCAGAGTTCTTTCTGAAAGTAGGACTTCTTATATGGCAGGCAGATGGTGTCTTCGTCAGAGATATCTCTTGCCATTCCCATGGAAAATGTTCACAGCCATCCAAACTATAAGCTTTTGGGGGAAAAAAAAAATAAAAATGTGGTTTTCACATACTTGAATCTGTCAGATTGCACTCAAACCAGGCAGGATTCAGTGACAGATGGGATAAAGGTAGAGAGAGAGGTGTTGGTCCCGGGGGCTTGGTTGAGACAAACTCGGAGAAGTCCTGCTTTCTGGGGAGAGACAACCAGGGCACTACAACCCTTTCTAGGGGTGTCAGAACCCTCTTGGCACTGTGATCCTTACCTTTTGGTTCATATGTGCAGGGCCCAGAAAGATTGTCCATAAACCTGAAGAAAGTATTGTTAGTGTTATAGAGAGGCTAACTCCGTAGGCACGGTGATACCACCTCATCATATCACTGTTTGCCAGCCACTGCCCTGAGATGCCAAACACACAGTGCAGATGGTGTTAAATTAGTGATGAGTTATTCAGTAGAAGGGCTGTACTTGATTTAGTGACTTTGATTCAGATTTGCCTGTGAAATCAGAATGTGGTGTTTGCCTAATGATGAAGTGCTCCACTGGTCTGCTTTTCACAGGATCCTGTGATATAAAGGCACACGTATCAGCTGTGGACTTGGTCTGGTGGATAGTCCTCCTCATCACATGGCTCTGGCTCTTTTTAGAGACAGCCCTAGCCTGGATGCTAAATAAGACTTTAGATATAAGATATTATCCCGTAACTGAGGGCTGTCATAACGCATACAGACAGGAGGGCTAAATTAGAATTGCAGGAGAATCTTGAAGTCAGAAGTCCTACAATGTTTGCATTGAGTTTGTGAACTTAGTATTCTTTGGCCTAGTTTTTTTCTGAGTAATCATAGTGAATGCTGTCTTCAGTTGGATTTATTTTTGCACTTGCTTAATTACAGAGCTAAATTAATTTAACACTTAGGTGAATTTTTCTTACGTGTTCTGGAATTTCATTTGAAGCTAGCGTGCAGCTAACTAAAATGAGTTGTCTGGTTGTAAGATGCAGAATTGGTGCAAAATCTTTTATAGCAGAGGGTTGGTTGTTTTTAAAATCATACTGCTGACTCTCAGAGTGCATGAGGTTGGCAGGGACCTCTGGAGATCATCTCTGCTCAACCTTCTGCAGAGTCACCTAGAGCTGCCTGTCCCATATCGTGTCCAGAAGCTTTTGAACATCTCCAAGGATGGAGGCTCCTCTGTGGGCAGCCTGTGCCAGTGCTCGGTCACAGCAGAAGAGTTTTTCCTGATGTTCAGACAGACACCCCAATGTTTCAGTTTGCCTGTTGCTTCTGGTCCTGTCACCAGGCACTGCTGAGAAGACCCTGTCTGTCCTCTTTGCACACACCTTCAGATAATCACGTACATTGATGAGATCTCTGCGTCTCCTTCTCCAAACAACAGCCCCAGCTTTCTCAGCTTCTCCTCATGGGACAGATGCTCCAGTGCCTCTAATCACAGAATGATATGGGGTTGGAAGGGACCTCTGCAGATCATCTCATCCAACCCCCTGCCAGAGCAGGGCCACCCAGAGCAGGTCCCACAGGAACGTGTCCAGGTGGGGTTTGAATGTCTCCAGAGAAAGAGACTCCACCACCTCCCTGGGCAGCCTCTGCTAGGGCTCTGCCACCCTCACAGCAAAGAAGTTACTCCTCATGTTTAGATGGAACTTCTTCTGTTCAAGTCTCCTGACACGCACCCTTTAAGTATTTATAGGTGTTGATCAGATCCCCCCTCAGTCTTCTCTTCTCCAGACTTAAAAGACCCAAGTCCCTCAGCCTTTCCTTGTCAGAGAGATGCTCCAGGCCCCTCATCATCTCTGTAGCCCTCTGCTGTCCCCTCTCCAGCAGTTCCCTGTCCTTCTGCAACTGAGGAGCCCAGAACTTTGTGGCCCTTTGTGGCCCTTTGTGGCCCTTTGTGGCCCTTTGTGGCCCTTTGTGGCCCTTTGTGGCCCTTTGTGGCCCTTTGTGGCCCTTTGTGGCACTGTCTCCAGTCTCCGTGTCTGTTGTACTGGGGAGCCCAGTGCTGGACCCAGTACTCCAGGTGTGGCCTCGTCAGGGCTGAGCAGAGCCCTGGTAAATTGTAGACCAAGCTCAGCTTTGCGAAATTCAAATAGAGACTGAAAATCTCCTCCTTAATGAAGCAGTCCATCTAGTAGTGTCTTAATTATACAGTGTGGGACAGCTTTCTTAATGGCATTGTTTTGGGGAGGAAGTGACAAGAGTTCACATCAGAAGTGCTTTATGGTGCTGGCACTGCATTTGTGGTGACTGGAAATCTTGTTCCTCTGTCTGCCACCTGGTTAGTTGTCCTTGTTATAAAAGGGAGCTGAAAATCAGTGTGCTGGCATGAGCTGGATGTTCAAATTATTGAAAGGTTGGGGTATTTCGGTCCTGTGATTCCTGAAATGCTTCAGGGCCTTGTTAAAAGCCGACCCACACCTGTCTTTGACAGCACTGTTACACCACCACAGCGAGCCAGTGCTTTGTTGGTAGCACCCAAGGTAAGTTTCCATGTGAGATGGGTCACCGGGAGGTGGTTTTACATGGTGCTTCTTTAGGACAAAAAAAATACAGCAAAGAAAGAGCCTGTGTAGGTACAGGAGGATGAAGGAGATGCGACGTCCACTGGAGAGCAGAGAGGTGTTGAGGGCCCTAGGTGTCAATGTGCTACGTGACCTACAGTTCAGAATCTGGTTCTGTTGTTCTTAAATCTTTGTTCTCTAATTTTTATAGTGCTTGACTCTGAAGGACGGTGGCTTTTTGCACGTTGTCTGCAAAACCAAGTGTTGTGTTGCTCTGGTCTCCATGCCTGTCTTTGCAGAAGTGCAAACCCCTGCGTGTTAATGCTTCGTTTTGCTATTCAAAAGAGCCTTAAAATTAAAGGTTGTCGTAGGTGCACATGTAGGATGGAGAGGAAGCTTCTCATCTTGGCAGATACCCTGTACTGTAACAACACGGAATTGTTGATGATGGCCTGAAAATATTCTGATATATTCTGCTTAGTAGGAATTGCTGTTTTTAGGACAATTATTTTATTACTTTGCCCTGTAAAACCCTTTAGCCTAACGATAGTGGGTGATTGGTGTTTGTTAGATGGGTTTTTAGCGTTGCAGGTGGAGGTGGCTGGGGTCGGCTGTGGAGAAGGAGAGGGTTTAAGGCTGGCAGGGTGTTTGGAGGGTGTTTTGGGGTGGGGTGTGCAGCAACATCTGGGTGCTTGCAAGCTGTGGCAGGTTGTGACAAGTCACTCACATGGAGGAGCTGAGCAATCTGTTTTCATTTTGGAGCCTTTCAGTGTGCTTGGATGCTTGTCCGTCTGATTTACCAAGCACCAGAGTTCGTGTCAATATTGTTTGTGAGGTTTATGAGAACAGGCTGCATTTGGGGTTCCTCTGCCCTTTTCCATGCTATTACCTCGCTTTTAATTTGCAGAGTTCAAGTAGCGTGTGGATAGCTGCTCCTTCAGAGGTGCCATGGAGTCATATAAAATTTCTGCAATATTTGTAGTGCTTGCAAACCTGCAGAAGAATACGCTTGTAGAGGTTTGAAATAGCCTGTGGAAGGCCATCGGGAGCGGTGCCAGCAGAGCAGCTTCTACCCCGGGTTAGGATTGCTTTGAAATAATTGATTCTGTGTGACTGCCCTGAAGAGGGAAGTTGCTTTATCCCACCAGCTCATGTGTTGGGATTTAAAAATGCTGGGGGCTCCGGCTGAGTCCTACCCCGAGAAAGCCATTTGCTTCTGCTCAAGAGGACACACGTGGGTTTGGCTTCCTCGCATGGCTCTCCTGGGCTCAGTCCTGGGAGGAACCAGCCATTTCAGCTCCCCGGAGGCCAAGGTCTGGCTAGTGATAAATGCTTGTGGCTTTTGTAACATTCATGTGTCAGGGCCTTGGAAGAAATCTGACCTCTGAGACTGAGATGGGGGGCGGCGAAGGGGGGGGGGAATAATCCCAAAGCAGCATTCCTCACTGCAATGATTTTACACCTGTGGCAGCATCTTATTTATCACTGTTGATTGTTTGGCCTCTTGGAGTACCTGCTCCCTTTCTCCCTCCAGCGTGTGGACTGGATGGGAACAAGGGAGAGGAAATGGAGGCAGAGAGCTCCCTGCCTGCATGAGAAAAGCCAGCAAGAAGGGTACTGGGAGGAAGGCAGGGACTGAAACTGCTCCTAAAATCCGTCTGGGCAGAGGGAAGTACAAGACATAAGGATCATGCTCGCAGGCATGAAAAATCCCTGTACAATTTCCCCGAGAGCGAGCTGTGTACTGTATGTTGGTGTAAAAGATGAAGCATTTGGGGAAGACTTGTGGTTTTTTTCCCTCCCCTTCTGCTATTCAGAGTTGTGTTTGGATACTGGAAAAGCTGAATTAATGAGACAAATTCCAAATGCATCTTGGTTCATAACTGTTCTGAGCTTTAGCGAAACACGATTGCTTGATGACTAATTCTTACCCAAAACTATACATCCTGAAATATCACAGAGGCTCCTACTTTTCTTGCAGGGGAAGGGCCTTTAGTTATTCCTCTTGTAACTTAGTGCGCAGTACTAAAATTGTACTCAACTGTGAAAGCAGAGAGTATGTAAAGGCTGTTTAATGAGATGTGCCTGATGAATTGATTTTTTTTTTTATTATTTTCTCCCTGAATGGCAGCAGCACCAGCAGACCCCATGTCAGAATGAATGCTAACACTCTCTGAAGATGCCTTGTGGCGGTACAAAGGGCACGATGGTAGAGGCTTCAAAAGCATTATTTCTCTTCCATCTCTGCCTTTGTCCTTCTTTCAAGCGGATAACTCACATATTTGCACTGCCTGCTTTGGAGATCTGGGAGCAGAAGCAACAGCATGAAACTAATGTGACGCTTTAGAATTTTGCTGCCACTTACTGGGCGTTGAATAGCTGTAATTAAATTAACCAGTATATTGATTTCACCAGGCTGCTTGGGAAAGATAAGCGCGGTAATGTTAAGTGTTGGAGCTGCTGCTCAGTAGGCTTGAAAAGCTGCAGCCGCTCAGAATACGTAATGCTGGTGGTACCAGTGAAGCTGAGCGGGTTGAGAAACTGAAGATGGTTATCTTCTCAAAACTGTTTCAGCCTTTATGAAGTTAGTTGATGGCCTCGTGGCATAATTCCTAATAAAAAAAAAAAAATATGACACTGAGCTTGGTGGCTTTCCTGAGCGCAGAGGTTGCCAGAGAGGCGAATAGACCTGTGTTATTTTGCAGAGCTTGGTTTTGTGTTAAGCAATTTGTGTCGCAGCGATGGAAGCTTTCCAGAGCGTCTCAGGGGGTGTGAAGGGTGCGTTACCCCTCAGCGGTCCTGTCGGTCACAGGACTAGAAGCATGACATTCGAGGCTGAGAGGTCTGATGCACTGAGGGAGGGTGTGTCATTCTTTTAAAGATTGTTTTTTTTTAATCTGTACTAAGTTGGGTACTTGTGACTGAATTAGTCGTGGCCACTGGCAGAGACACCATTCTAAAGGTGGCTTACACTGTTGTACCTTATGGTCTTGCCTATAGGGATCACAGAATCCCAGAAAGATACAGGGTTGGAAGCTACCTCTGGAGATCATCTAGTTCACTTCCCATGGCAGAGCAGGGCCATCCAGAGCAGGTCCCACAGGAACGTGTCCAGGCAGGTTTTGAATGTCTCCAGAGAAGGAGACTCCACCACCTCCCTGGGCAGACTCTGCCAGGGCTCTGCCACCCTCACAGCAAAGAAGTTCCTTTATGTTCAGGTTTGTGCCCATTTCCTCTTGTCCCGTCACTGGGCACCGTTGAAAAAAGCCTGGCCCCATCCTCCTGACACCCACCCTTTAAGTATTTACAGGCAGTGATCAGATCCCCCCCTCAGTCTTCTCTTCTCCAGACTCAAAAGACCCAAGTCCCTCAGCCTCTCCTCATCAGAGAGATGCTCCAGGTCCCTCATCATCTCTGTAGCCTCTGCTGTCCCCTCTCCAGCAGTTCCCTGTCCTTCTGCAACTGGGGAGCCCAGAACTGGACCCAGTGCTCCAGCTGGGGCCTCCCCAGGGCAGAGCAGAGGGGCAGGATGACCTCCCTCCTGCTGGCCACACTCTTCCTGATGCCCCCCAGGATGCCATTGGCCTTCTTGGCCACAAGGGCCCATTGCTGGCTCCTGGGCATCCTGTTGTCCACCAGGACTCCCAGGTCTTTCTCCTCAGAGCTGCTCTCCAGCAGGTCAGCCCCAACCTGTCCTGGTGCAGGGGGTTATTTCTCCCCAGGGGCAGCACCCCAAAAAATTAAAAAGTAAAGTAGCACCACTTCCGTGGGTAGGTGATGCTAAAATATTGCAAATTCTCATTACTCACGAGTCCAAATGATGTCTGACGTTGCTGATTGGGTTTTGGCTGGGAAGTTCACTTCAAAAGCTTTGTGATACTAGTAAGCATTTAATCTGAAGGGTTTTTTTATTTTGAGGTGTGTGCTCTTGGGCAATTTTGGCTTATGTGGATGGGACTTTTCTTTTTATTCTCTAATTCTCAGTGTTCACTTTTCTTGTAGTTCCAAAGAAGCATCAAACTTCGTGTTACAATAATTGAGACATAATAATTGGTTTGCTGGATTTTTTCCTAAATTTCATTTAGGGGGCGGAGTTTACTTGTATTCTGCTCTGAGGTAAAGGTGTGTGTTGTTGTTCCACACTCTCCATGAAGGAGAGTGTCATCTAATCATTTTCACTGTGCTCTTTGTATCCTGCCTTCCTGAAAAATGAAGATTTTTCTGTAGTTGAAGGAGAGAAGAATAACTAGGCAAGCTGCTGAAATGTAGTTGTTGCCTCTGTTCAGAGACAAAAGAGTAAGCAGTTGGGTCCTAGGAACAATGAATTTCGTCTTTATAGTAGGGATTGGGTTAAATATTGCAAAGTTCCTTATGCTTTCACTTCAGCCAGTGCTATCTCCTGGGGGAAGCTTCTTCCTGTAAAAGGGAAGAAGTCTGTTCTGTGACCTTAAGAAAGGCCTTTCAGTGAGAAAAGCCCTGTTTGCCTGTGGGGTTGAACTTGCAAATTCTGTTTAACAGCATCAGGAAGGTGAGTTGCGGGTGATGTCTGTGAAGATTCACTAGGTGTTGGGAAGCCTTCTACTAAGATTTCCTGCTGGGAGTCCTGGTTGGTTTTCGAGGATGCGTTCCTTGTCTTGAAGTCAGGTTGAGTATTTCCTCAAACGGAATGACCTGCGTGTTGTATTCCACCTCCAGCTGGTGAAAAGCAAACTCCAGGCAGGTAACCAAGCCGTTTGTGTAAATACCCACAGGCCGTTCGCTCTCTGCTGCTGCTGGGGGAGGCACGGGTCTCTGGGGGGAGAGGATTTCCATGGAGGTGAGAATATGCTTAATTCCAGCCTCACCAACCAGTGTGTGTTATGTTAACCTTAAAGCAATGCCACAAAGAGTTTGCATGTTCCAGTGTGCTTTGGTGATGTGTCAAGCTGGGATCCTTATTTCTAGTCTGTTTTCCATTCGCTCCATGCTGTGGTTTGGCTTCCCCCCCCTCCCAGCCCCACAAGGTATTGAATAGTAAGACAATTCCTTCTAGCAGAGCACAGACTGAAGTTTAGAAAAGTGGCTTAGAGAGCTCTTTGGTGAGAAAGATGCATGTAGGCAATGAAGAACTGCATATAGAGGTAGGAAGGTGCCCTGCAAAAATTGGGGATTCTCTTCAGCAGTCAGGGAAGAAATGTTTCGAAGCTGAAGGTAGAAAGTGTGAGTATTGCTGGATTTGTGCCTGCTGATGTGTCTTTTAGGCTTGACACTGAACAAACCTTTGACGTTCTCTGGCACCTCTGTTATGAGAGTGAAAAGCTGTTTCTTCATCATCTCTGTGTTACTTAAGATTTAATACCTTTTTTCCTGTAATATTTTTCATCAGTCATCTTTTCCAGAGACTTGTGGCCTGTAAGATGTTTAAAAGCAAGTATTTCAGCCCAAATTCCTGACCAACAGCTATAACTGGCAGACTGTAGCGTGGAAAACTTAAATAAAACTGCAAGTAGAAGGCTATAATCTGATATTTGTTTTATTAAAGGAAAGTTTGCTTTCATTGTTGTATGTACTGGATATGTACAAATAGGATATAGAATTTTTGTGTGTGTGTGTATATATGCAGATGCTTATATTAAATTTCCAATACTTTGCTGTTTTCTAAATGAAATTGATCCATATGGATCAGTTTGTATTTGATTTCTTCATTTTGCTAACTCCCACTTGTAGTTTCAGGCGTGCTGATTGTTGGACGAATGAAATGCATTCAAACTAAGAAGGCTTGCTCTGAGAAAGTATTCCGTCTGCCCTGATTAAAAATAAAATCAGTAGCCAAGAGCTGATTTTTAATTCTTGAGCCAGGTTTCCTTGTGCTTAGGCTGATGGTAAGAAAATAGCAGAATTTTTCCAGCACACATTTGCAGAACCTGTTAAAAAAAAAAAAACAAACAAAAGCAAGCTTAGAATTCGGAGTCAGTGAATGTTTCAGACTTAGGGTACACTTGTAATGAAAGCAAAGTGGAAAGACAAAAATGATACCTTTCTTAAACAAGATAAATCGTCCAGTGCTGGGAGAATGGAGTGTGTTTATGGGGTGGGTTCCACAGCCCTGGGAGCTGAATGGTGGTGAAGGGATGTTGAAGCTTGAGGTTCATGCTCTTTCATGTGGATGTTCAGCCTGGGGTGGAAGCTTCTGGTCTGGCCAGACGTAACCCAGATGAGCTGCTCGGGAGTGGAGGCATCATTCTCTGGCACGTGGAAACTTCTGAACTAATAGAATATTTATATAAAGATCATAACTCATTTAACTGTACAACTCAATTTCAGTGGCTGTGGATCAGGAGCAGGAGTGACTTGCTGTGTGAGGGTGGTTTGAGGTCGTGCTGCAGAGATTTCTCAGCTGCTTAGAAGAAACACTTGCAAATTACAGACTAGTGTATTAAGAAAACAAACACTAATTTCAGTCATTTCTGTACACAGACAGGAATCTACCAGAAGGTTGGGTAGGCAGCTGGGGGAGCCAGTTATGTCAGTTATCATTACCAAATGGCTATTAGACTAGGGCTCACGTACATATTGCAGCAACCAGTATTTCACTGACAGCAATCTCATCTAACCCTTACTTTGCATGTCCCTTCTTGATTTTTAGACATAAATTCCCAGAATTACGTTATAATGATTTGAGGTCGGTTACCTGGGATAACAGATGCCTAAATACCATTGTTGTCTTTAAGAAGGATGTGTTACTACGTGTGTAGGGTAGATTTATTTCGTAAGAATAAAATCTATTTGTTCCCATGCTGATAGCAGCAAGTTTCCTTTGTGTATTGTGCTTAAAAAAGAAGAAGAAAAAAAAAGTTGAAGCTAGACTGCATTTACACAAGGGCATTTGAAAAGAAGTGTTTTGTTGGGCTGCTAGACCGACATGATCCAATTTTATCGTGAACACAAGGGCTGCTCGGCATCTTTTGCGTTTGGGAATGAAAACTGGCCTCTCCAGTTCTTTTCTGGGCTTCTTCAGATGTTTTGTTATGTTAAACAGTGCAAAGAATGACAGGCTCTCTCTATGGTGCTGCTTAAATTTACCTTTTTGTTTGTGTTCAATTTATTCTTTCAAGTTTGCGCCCAAGGGTGGGAGGTACAAAGATGTGGAAGTTAATAATGAGATTTAGGGGTTGCCTGGGTAAAAGGGTGGCGTTTCTGCCTTGAAATCAAGGCAAACCATTGGTCTTGCTGTTCTTGTAGGTGGCTGTAGGTTAGTCAAGTCCCAGTAAGGAGAAACTAGATCCTTTGGTGTTGTGCGTGGTCTGCACATGGGCTGGTTTAAAGAAGCTCCCCAAAGCAGAGCTGCGGCCGGTGTTTTAAAACTGCTCGTTGCTGATGGCCAATATACTGCTTAAACCAGTGGAAGCATTTCTGAAAAGCTTCTTTTCTCCCCTCTGAGGTTCATACCCGGTAATTTTTTGGTATTTTTGTAAGATTCTCCACTTTGTTTTACTGCTTTGTCTAGAAAATGGTTATTGAAGAACTCTGTTTTTCCTAGCTGTTTGTAATGCATCGGTGGTTTTCTTCTACAGCCGCTTGTTTTCTCATTTTATCATTCTTTAATCATTCCTCCCTGCCCATGGCCCTGTGGTGTGGGGGTTGGAACCAGATGATTTTTAAGGTCTCTTCCAACCCAAACCATTCTGTGATTCTGTGTGTGATATAAAACACTACATACCCATTTGAGTTTGGTCCAGGACGCTGGTGTATTTGCCCTGCCTGCCCTGCCTAAACTGCTCGGTGCCGAAAAGGGTTCAACACCTTAGGAGGAACCTGACATCTTGCAGAATCCCGTTTTCCCTCCCTCGCAGCAGTTGGTAGGTTTTAGTGAAGTAGTTTACTAATCGTTCTTGAAATCTGAAACAGTTGGGGTAAAAGAACCTTGTTTTCATCTTCTTTTCCTTACCATCCTGCTACATAGGCTGATTACATTGGATGCTGCTACTGTGTATTTTAGGTTTATAAAGAGTTTTACACATTTTTTTAAAAAGTAAAAAAAAAAAATAAAAATTGAGATGGCTTGTTTGGGCTGGGTATTGACAGCGACTTGCTTGATCTGATGTCATCTTTTGAAGCTACCTATGCCCAAAGCAGGCTTTGAAAAAAAAGAAAAAGCCTGGACTATCTGCGTAAGGTAACAGTGCTATTTTAATACAAGCTCCATCTAAGTTAGTGCTGCTGCAGTCTTGCCCTCCCTATGGGATGCTCCTGAGCATCCTCACTAGTTCAGGAAGTTCAACTGACTGAGGAGTGTTCCCCCACGTTGGTTTTTTCCTTGCATGGTGCCAGCTTGGCTCCTTGAACTGGGCTGGCTGCGGGTTTAAATAAGGGATACTGCAAGGCAAGCGTCAGTAGGTGAGTCTGAAGAAAGAAGGTGAAATGCAGAATTAAAGCAATTCTGAGGTAGACTTCAACCATCATGGTAAATGGAGCCTACAGTGTTTTCTGCAAACTCCATAACCATTTTTAATGTCTAGCCCAGGAAGAGTTAATAATAGCACTTAACAGTCTGGAAATGTAAGCAGTGAGGAGGCACAGCTTCATGGTGTGTAAAAAGGTATGTGGCTAACGAGGAAGAAAGCATCTGATAGTGTAGGTGACTCACAGCCAATACTTGGTGAAGAGAACTGAAGTGTTTGACCCTCCACCAAGGCTGATCATGGTCCTCTTGACACCAGCTTGTGTGAAGAGAGGACGTGATCTGCCCCGAGTGTTTGCAGTGTGTCCTCCTCCCCCGTCTTCAGCAGCGCGGGGCTGTTGGACCCTGCCAGGCTGGGGGAGAGTTTAGCACGTGCAACCAGAGAAAAGCATATGCCCTATCTTGGCTAAAATCTACAAACTGTAGACTTCTGGAGTCCACCCTTCCTGGAGCTCTTGAGCGTGCAGGGTGCTGCAGCCTTTTCCAGGCAATTCCTCTGGGTGTGGGGAAGTTTTCTCTTCCTCAAAGGCTGAGAGAGCTGGGACTCTTTGGCCTGGAGAAGAGAAGGCTGAGGGGAGACCTTATTAAGTATCTAAAGGGTGGGTTGAAGGAGGATGGAGCTGGACTCTTTCCAGTGGTTCCCAGTGACAGGACGAGGGGCAACGGGCACAAGCTGGAACACGGGAAGTTCCACTCAAAAATGAGGAAGAACTTGTTTGGGGTGAGGGTGGCAGAGCCCTGGCAGAGGCTGCCCAGGGAGGGTGTGGAGTCCCCTTCTCTGGAGATCTTCAAGCCCCACCTGGATGCTCCTGAGTGATGTGCTCTGGGCAACCCTGCTTTGGCAGGGGAGTTGGACTGGATGATCTCTAGAAGGTCTCTTCCAACTCTGACAATTCTGTGAATCTGTGAAAGTGGAGGAGTCCCAAAACAGAGGAAGACCTGGAATGCAACGAGTGGAGCGATGGCAGCCTACGTCAAGAGTCCTCTGATCACACCACCCATCAGTGAGCTATGTCTCCAGCTTTGCTGCCATTCCTTACCTGTACGTCCCTTCCCAGTGCCCTCCCTTGGGGCTGGGACGTGGTGCAGCTCCCGGCGTTGCTGGAGATCAGCTTCTGGGCTGCTTCATGTCAGGCAGAACACCCCTCCCTGCCTGACTCCCTGCCCGCAGCACAGGCAAGGAGCTTTATTTTTGACTGGCAGGTCAAAATATATAGACAGTGCTTCAGGAATCCGGGGGTTGAGGTGGGGGAGGCAGCAAAGGGATGAAAAGTTAGGGATGGTCTATACTGTGGTGGGCTGGAGGTAGGGAGGTGGGAGCTTGGCTTGTCTGGTGTGCACATAGGTTCTTAGCTGTGCGTGGCAAATTGAATTTTGGCTGTAGTTTGCTGATGGGAAAAGACAGGCTATAGGGGGAATGTTTTAGTTGTTGATACAATTAAAAGGCCAAAAAACCGTACGGTATTCAAACACTGACATTTCCCAAGTACGTATCTATCAGTTTCCAGGGTTTGAGAAAGCATTTATCCAGAATCATAGGAAAAAAAAAAATCTGGTGAGAAGCTGTTGGAAGATCCTATAAGTTTAGGAAGATCCACAAACACGAGGAGCATGGAGGGACTGCTGGTGAAGTGTCCCTGGGTACTTGCTTTGGTTTTATATTCCTCCTGGGCATTTTCTCTAGGTCCCTGATAGAAGCAGGATACTAAGCCAGGCAATCTTCTGCCTTTTTTAATGCATTAAGAGGTATACTACAAAACCTCTTCAATTATTTTTTATATGCAAGTCTTTTAATTAGATGATAAATTTTTTTTTGAAGCAATAAAACTGGACATTGATTCTCATGCTCCTCTTACAGGATGCTGTTGAAATTCGTATAATTAGCAATGCTTGTTAGTGTGTAGCTTTTTATGGCAGTACAGACATGAAAACATTAGTGGTCTGTATAATCAAATTGCTCAGCCTTGTACCACTGTTCGAGCTTAAAGAATTGATTGATCTTCTGTAGGGTAATTTGGTTTTATTCACCTTTGGGTATTATTGCACATCAAGTTATTTATTCTTGAGAGCTTCAATTAGTACAGACTTTCACATTGCTTTTACAAAGGTCAATTTTTACAACATGGTGATTTTATTGCTGTGTACCCAGTCGTTTTCTGTGACCACTTTCTCTATGAAGATTATATTAAATCAGGGATTATCACCTTGAAAAATCTCATGGTTTTACAAGTTCTGAGAGTGTGTGTTTGTGACCCTCTAGTTATTGGTGTGACCATTTATCAGCAAGAGAAGGTTTCTTTTATTCCAAAAGCAGTTTAGTTTCATTGTTTCGATTTCATTGTTTCAGCTGCTAATCCTTTTGTCCTCCTAAGTTATTTTTTTTAATAATTTGTATTTACTATGTTTGATTTGAATACTTTGTTGAATAAGTTTGTGCCCAAAAGGCTTCCCGTCTCCTTGATCGGCTCTGATGGCAAGCGTCTGATAGTTGTGAGATCTTCTCCATGCTCCTTCCATGTTTTCTAAGTCTGAGGGAGATTTCAGGGATAAAAATGTGTACACGTAAAAATTATCTGGGTGAGCTATTTTGGAAGTTGGCTGGGTTTTTTTATGAGTTTTCAAAGTTTTATTTCGTTTCAAGGTGTGTGTGTGTGTGTACTCTGCACTCCTCCCTATTTTACTGGTGAATTGGCTTTTGGATTTGCTATTTATTTTTCAGTGGAAATTTGGACAAATTGGAGAAGAAAGGTTTAACTTATTTTTAGATAATGTCCCAGGCTGGTTGCATTCAGCACTTAGGGCATCACCTGCATCTTTTTCTGCTCAAGATCTTGCGTGGGAGCGTTTCTCCCTGGGATTACTCTGTTCTGGTGATTCCTTTCATGCATCCAGATGCTAGGGTTCTCCCCATCACCACCCCCCAGTGTCTGGGACTATTACTCTTTGATTTTGATTAACTTTCAGGACACTAATGAGCCAGCAGGGAGTGAAAGTGGTTACCAGCAACAAGAATGAAGCAGAATGTCTCTTGGCTGCGTTTCTGTGTCTTGTGAAAACAAGGGGGATTAAATCACATTCTGGAGTAGGAGAGCACTTACCGCTTTGCACTGACCTGCGCCCAGCTTTTGCACTAAATAGGAGGAATTATTTCTCTCGAGCTAATTCTCCCTTTCTTCAAATGCAGATTGAGTACACAGTTTAATAGTTACCTTTAGATATTTTTTTTTCTTAAAAAAAATAACAGAAGACACCTTTCATGATTGCCTAGATTTCTGGAATAACTTCAGGATGCCTTAAATGCTGTCATCTTGGAGTCAGTCACAGTCTCTCTCCAGTTTTCTTGGCTTTCTAGCTGTAATAAAAATAACTCCATTGTCTACGTTGTACAGGGGATATTTGACTTGAACTCAGCTCCCTCTGTGCAGATGGTGCTGTGAGCGTGCACCTGCCTCTGCTTTGCCCAGTTGTTCCCTTGTATGTGGATATATTGCTGTGCCTGGAGAGCATTTAACTGGGAGCGACGGGGGAAAAACAGGGGGAGACAAGACAAAAATGGTGCTGGTGACAAATACAATATGGTTTTGTCCTGAGGATATGGAGGTGGGATTAATTTTACAGCTGCAGGGAAGGGAGTTACATTGTAGTGCCTCCTTTAGCACTAATTGCTAATGACATCCAGGGCAAGCTGGAGGGTCCTGCCCTATGTTCAGGGTGCCCTTGGAATTTGTGGAGCAAAAGATAATGGTATCTTCAGTGTTTTTAATATCAGAGTACGCATCTTAATTAGGAAAATGCATTTTAGTGCTCTGTAATAAATAATTTTGGGGGTTTTCAATTCTCTAGTTTTATTAAAATGTTCAGAAAGCAAAAAGGTAGATGTAAAATATTAGTCTTATTTGGTGTACAAATGTCATTCCTCCTCTCACTGTGTGCTTTGTGTTATGGTCTGATCACCTTGAAGTTAATTCCATAATGCTGATGTGTCTCAGTCTCAAAAATGAGCTATTCCAGGAAGAATCGCCTGCAATTAACAAGCTGATAATCCAAAGCGGTTTGCTTTGAGTGCACACAGTTGTAAATGAGAGCAAACTGGACCTGTGATTCCCAGAAGCAGAGAGGTGAAAGTCTGTAATAACTCTGTTGGAGGATTGTGTGAAAAGTCATGTTTCCTTCCGTTACGTTCCAAATTTTACCTGGTTTTAGGCTGCGGCATCTCTCTGAAATTGTTGCCTTGTAAGAGTTTGAAGCACTTTTGTTAAGCATGAGCACTGATCTCCAAACCTGTAATTGAATTTATGGACTCAAGGAGGTATTTGCTTGAACATTCAAGTACAAGTGGAGCTGCTGGTACCGAGAGTTGTTTGTTCTGGGGTGTTAAGGCTGGTCCTGTTCTTCCCCATCTTACCCTTTCCTCTCCCGTTACAGGTCTTGATGCAGAGTTGTCTTATGTGAGGAATGACGTGGTCAATCACTACGCGTTGTCCTTCAATCTCTTGATACCCAGTGAGACCAACAACCTGAACTTCAGCTGGCACGCCAAATCCAAGGTAAGCAGGCACGACTTCACCCTTTGAGCACCTGGTACGGGGTCTGCATCGCGTCGGGAATACCCTCTGGTAGAACTGAGCACCTTTTGTCCTTGCAAAAATCAGCATGTGGTAGGTGTGACAGAATTATTTATGGTTGCAGGCAATAAATTAATATTGTATGTATCCAAACTCCTCCTTTCGTGTTTTGAAAAGGTTAAATACTTCTTCTGCACTGTTTTATACTTCTGGCAGGCTACGTGCATATATGCACGCTGTGGAATCTCTTCTGGTGGTGCGTTGAACACACAAGAAGGGGCAGCCATGAACTGAAGCCTCTGGAAATCAAAAGTAGAGCAATTGTGTGTTAGAGATTTCTAGAAACATGTGTTTGGAGACGAGAAAAACCTATAAAAGTAGCATCTAGTAGGTTATTACTGAGCCCCGATTAAATGGAAAGGGATTTTTATTTCACTTAATCACCATAGCTGGAGCATGCAGCAACAGCTGTCACAGTGATGGTGTATGCTTTTACATTTTGAAGGATTTCCAGTTACTTAACTTGTTTTTTGTATATGAAATGATCTGATTAGTCTTTGCCAGATGTTCTTTTTTTTTTTTTTTTTTTTAAATTTTCTAGAAACATGTGTTTGGAGACGAGAAAAACCTATAAAAGTAGCATCTAGTAGGTTATTACTGAGCCCCGATTAAATGGAAAGGGATTTTTATTTCACTTAATCGCCATAGCTGGAGCATGCAGCAACAGCTGTCACAGTGATGGTGTATGCTTTTACATTTTGAAGGATTTCCAGTTACTTAACTTGTTTTTTGTATATGAAATGATCTGATTAGTCTTTGCCAGATGTTCTTTTTTTTTTTTTTTTTTAAACTTGAGCAATGGTTTTTCTTCTTTCCTTACGTAGGAGAGACTGCAGAAAGATATTCCTTCTGCCAGTGTTCTTCCCTTTGGGAGTAACTTCTTACAAGATGTGAATTTTGCCCTGCCCTGTACCTGTCTTGGGTACAGGGCAAACCAGCCCTTCTACTTGATAGTTCCAACTTCACAGGCAGTTCTCCCACTTGCCATTTGAATAGGACCTTTAAAGGAGTTTCCTTGTTGTGTTTCTACCCTTGGCATCTTGACTGAAAAATAAATTGTTAGCATAAAAGCATTCTATTATGTTTTAGAAAGGAGGGAAAAAAAGGGAAATTAATGGGGCAAAGTCAAACCAAATCCATTCAGTTGAGCGTGCAGGGATAGGATGAATTTCCAAAAGGAGCTTACAATTTAGTTGCAATAGGTCCTGTACTTTTTTTAATGAATATTTGCAGAATCAGCTTCTTAAGTGGAAACAAAATTCTGACTGTAGTTGAATGAAAGGCTTGTAAGCAATTTTGCCTCTGTAGTTTATAAAACTAATTAGAGGAGGGAGAATCTCTTGAATTCCTATGGTTTTAACAAACTGGCTTTTAAACAAGTAAGTTTCAAAGTATCAGCAAGAGATGTTTATGGTGTTGGTTGTTTTTTTAATACAGTAGCACTTGAAATTCTGCTCAGAATTTTCAGTAATGTTTTCAAGAGTGGCTTCTATTTTGGCTTTTTTTTTTTAAGTGGCATTGTCACAAAAGTCTGATATTTAGAATTCATATAAGAATTCTTCAATTTGGGCACCTAAAATCACCAGCATTCTTTGGAAGTAAGATAGAGGTTTTTTAATTTCAAGAAGAATTATGAAAAGTTATGTAGCACTTCTTTTTTTCTGATTTCTTACATGTTTTCCATCTCCCAACTATTGTTACAGGTTGAGTATAAACTGGGATTTCAGGTGGATAATCCCATGGCTATGGATATGCCCCAGGCCAACATTTCTTTACAAGGAGAAGTTCCTCGCACCCTTTCAGGTAAACTCTCCACCCCAAAAGTGCACAGCTAGTGCTGGTACTAGTCATGTTTTCTGGTGGTACTTTGTGTTTGTTTTTTTTTTTTCCCAAAATGCGTGTAGTGCTAAGAGCATAACTTTTCTCTATTAAACATAATACATTTACAGGCCTTCTGGAACAGTTATGACACTGCTACAAGAGCATTAGAGACTGAGGTTATTAGTCTGAGAGTAATATTTTTCCCCTTGTTTAGAAAAGGATAGAGATTAACCTGGAAAGGAAATGTGATTTTTTTTTTTTATGTATATGAACACATGCAAGGTTCCTGTTCCCTTTCAACAATGATTATTATCAGTTGCATGGATTTTAAAAACCACACTTTTTAAATTTCTATAGACTATAGAGATGACATTTCAAGATATGTGGGAGTTGTTAATACATTAAAGTCTTTATGGTGAAGTCTTAAACAGAGAGGACCATTTTGAGTATGTATTAGCTCCTTCATAGAATTTCTAGTATATTTTTTTCAATTATTTTTTTTTCAGGAAATACACAAGTGATCATTGTTCCTTGCTCACTTAACTATGATTACTCTAATATAATCTGTAAACTTTTAATATAGCTCGCATAAATTAATCTGAAAGCTGTGACCTTTAATGCTTTAATAGTTGCCTGAAATTACAAGGTGTGAAGACTAAAATAGAGTTTCTTAATAACAAGGTGTTTAATAATGTGCGTTGTAGGCATCATTGAAAAAGTCCCTTATTTAAATGTTCTTTGACCACAATGTCTGAAAAGTGCTCAAAGATAATTGTGATGCCTCCTTGTCTGTTTGCAGTGTTTCGTGTCGAACTCTCCTGCACTGGCAGACTCGACTCTGAGGTCACAATACTAATGCAGCTCAACTTGACAACAAACTCATCAAAAAACATCACAGTTTTAAATTTCAAACGAAGGAAAATGTGCTACAAAAGTAAGACATCAAGTTTTGAGTATTAAAAAGCTTTTAGTGTTAAAGTATGATAGGAAAAAGGAGTGGAGTAAGAGCTCCTGAGAGTGAATGTTGGAGAGGACAGGAAGAAACCAGGTAAAATTTTTGCCTTTTGGGGACTTTTGGTAAAAACAGAAGCTAATGGATGAACAAATTCCCCAAGTGTCCTGCTGCATTGACTGCCCTTTTTATGTATATAGCAGAAAGCATCTTCTCAGCTGTGCTTGGAAGGAGGAAATGAGTTTCCTCAAAACTGCAGCACTCCAGATAGTCGAGTTGTTCTAAGAATTACCAACAGAATCTACTTAGTTTATAAATTGGGATAAACTGAAAATTGGCTGTTTAGTGAATGTAAGGGGGTGTTAGTCTCTCAGACTTCGAGTACAAGGTGTTCTTGGTAGATAACGTAGACTTCCAGAAATCCCAGATTGACTCTTCTGTGTCTTGCCTTGGGAGTCTGCAAGGAGAATATGTTCTTGGATTGTTCCTGGCTCCTCTTGCTGCTTCCTAGAAGTATTTTTGTAGGCCTCAGAAGAAAAATCCCAGGAACTGTACCCTCCCTTAAAAAGAACTGTGGTATCATGTTCTCAGGCAGCGTTTGAGGATGGCCACCTCTCTGTTTACATGCTCCTCCTGGCACTGTCCAGTTTACTTGGAGCCTTGGAGGCCAGTAGTTGGCTTTTCAGAGGGGAGTTGTGACTTCTCTGGAGTGTGAATGTTGAAGGATGAACTGCTGGAGGGTGTGGGTGGAAGAGTGAGCCTGGCTTTGTAGTGCATGATGTTGTGATACTCGTGCTCCTTGCATTGATGTTACGGGAAGATCATTCTTAATTTGAAATGTATCTCTCTCTCTAGTGACAACGGAGGTATTGCTGGTAATGTTTTGAAAGACAGACACTTTTCCTTTCTTGTTTTCCTATGTACTTTTTCAAGTGTTCTGAGTGAGGGAAGTCTGCACTGCTTATGCTTTGGTATCTTACTGAGCTGCTGAAGGAGGTTTCCGTAGGCACCACGCAGTTACCTGGAGTGTGAGAGAGAGCCACCTCCTTAATTATGCAGAAGGGTTCTTACAAAGATCATGTTTCTGTGGGTTCATAAAAATGTCAGTGACTTTTTTTTTTGATGTGTGTTGATTGGTATAGAGCATCCGGGGATTTCTGATTTAATTTAGTGCAGAAGTTAGAAATATGCAGGAACTTGCTAACAGTTTTGCTCAAGGCATTCGTGATAGTTCCTCCTCAAGTTTAAAAAAAAAAAAAGAAAAGCTCTCATATTTTTCCCCTCCTCCAGATGACTTTTTCACAAGTTTATCAGGCTGAACTGGCTTACCAAGGAGTCGGAAGGGGCTGTGCTGGGGAGGAAGCAGCTTTTTGCAGCTGGGAGCAGGAAAGGGGATGTGGCAGTGGGGCTGCACCTTTGCAGCCACAGAAATCCCTTCTGTTGCCTCAACTGCGAGTGAATCCTCAGTGAGGTTCATCCAAAGCCATCTCTGCAGCCTGCTTTCCCTCAGCTTGCACTGCTTCTCTTAGTGACCAGGCTCGTAGTCAGCTTAATGAAGATTTATCCCCTCAAGGACTACTTTGATGCATGAACCTGAGTATTGTCCTTGTGTCTTTTTGTTCCATATTCATGAGTATTTAAATAGGCGTTGCCTCTCTCATCCTTCAGTTTTAAACCACTCATGACTGTAGCATCAGCTGAGAAGGCACAGTGCCCGTGGCTGCATCTCTAACCTCTTCCTAGGATGAGTAGCGTTAGGCTGGAGCCAGAATTTCTTCCAAAGGTCTTCCATGACCTTTTGGAACATTCAGTAGTTCCAAATCAATAGTATTGATTTGAACATTCAAGAAATTGTTCTATTTTATCCTGTAGTAACTGATTCTGTGAGGTCTTGGTTTAGTGTCTTAGCTAAGATCTCACATACTCTGCACCTCCTCTTTCTGCTGTCTCCTGCTTTGCACTTTGGTGGACAAGCCGGAGGTCTTTTGGAGGTAGGTAGATTCAGGGGTTCAAGCGTGGCCTTAGTGGACATGTGTCTTAGTGGTGAAAATTGTCTAACCCATGTGTCTTAAGTGTGATTTGTTACTGTACAGTGGTTACATGTTTAAAATGGAAATCTAGAGATAACTGTAGTCCTTGTGTTGAGCTGTAGTCAGCTCACATATTTGGAAAAGCAGATTTCTTTTTCCATAAATGAGGCAATTGACTTCCTGTGAAGGGCTACAATAATAAAGGTATATCAAAATTGATGGGTTTTTTTTCTCATCTGTTTAGAGCTTGAACCAGAAGTAAAATCTCCAGCATCTGATAAAAACAGCAGCAAGGCTCTCTGTAAGTAGTTCTGAGTGTACAAACGGGTTTTCATTTTTTACACCTGAAATTTGTGATGTTCTTTGTGTTTCCACAGCTTTCCCTGGGAAAACACTCCCCGTGTGGTCTGGACTATACCCAGTATTTTAGTGGTGGGGTTGGTGGGGTTTTTTTGTAGTTAATTACTTTAACTGGGAATATATACCAGTGAGAAGGAAAAAACCTATTCCAAGTCTCCTTACAGCAGTTTTTATCATGTCTTAGGGGCTCTGGTTTCTGTCCATGACTCTAATCTATTCTCTTGACTTCAGGACCTGTCTGGTTTGGTGTTTTAACTTGTCAGTATTGAGTAAGGTAGTTTCTTCTGCTCACTCCTCGCTGGAAGGACCATCGACTGACTGTGCTTAGCCTCTGTAGTACCCAAAATGGAAACATTTTTGCCAAAATGCTTTTGGAAAGCGGTGGAGCGTGTTGCTCAGTTTTCTCGTTACCACCTGCTGTCTCTTCCAGGGTAATTGTTCTCCACAACCCATCAATCAGAACTGGGGATGGCCAGGGCTACTGCCTCCTCACGTCTCCAGTCCCTCTGCCCGCGTTGCTCTTAGCCCCGTCTGAAAGCCGGCAGGGCAGACAGCCCTCTGCTGCCAAACGGCAGAGTTTTGCCCTAAAACCCACTGCACTTCCTCTGAGAAAGGGGCTTAACTGCCCTGTTAATGCTACTGCCTTAAGATCCAGGTCTGGGGACCCTAATCCATCCGTCACACCCTAAAATCAGGAGGAGAATCACAGAATTTTAGGGGTTGGAAGGGACCTTCAGAGATCTTCTAGTCCAACCTCCTGCTAAAGCAGGGTCACCCAGAGCAGGCTGGGTGTCCAGGTGGGGTTTGAACATCTCCAGAGAAGGGGACTCCACACCCTCTCTGGGCAGCCTGTTCCAGTGCTCTGGGACACTCAAAGTAAAGAAGTTTTTCCTTGTGTTGAGATGGAATTTCCCGTGTTCCAGCTTGTGCCCGTTGCCCCTTGTCCTGTCCCTGGGCATCACTGAGAAGAGTTTGACCCCATCCTCTTGCCACCTGCCTTTTGATATTGATGAGCATGGATGAGATCCCTTCTCAGCCTTCTCTTCTCCAGGCTGAACAGATGCAGGTCTCTCAGCCTTTCCACATCAGAGAGGTGCTCCATTCCCCTCTGCTGGACTCTCTCCAGCACTTCCCTGTCTTTCTTGAACTGGGGGGCCCAGAACTGGATGCAGTGCTCCAGATGGGGCCTCACAAAGCAGAGCAGAAGCTGAAGTTGTGTGCTCTGGCACATTTGGTTAATGAGTAAGCACCAATATCCCGCTGCACCTAGGTATTGGTCTCATTTCATTTACTCTCTTGGTGTGTGTCCTGGTGTGCAGGTGACTCCAGCTCTTCCAGCCCAAACCAGCAAGTCTGTGCTACTTGCCACACTGGGGCTCAGCAGAGCCAGGGGCTGGGGTTGTCCATGTTCCTGCTGTGTCTGCAGCACAGGAGCCATGGAGGGGGATGCGAGGTAGAACCAGCAGGACAAGACCATTCAGGGAGATTCCTGGCTAGCTTTGGTCCTTCAGTAGGAACCTTCCTTTTGTCCCAGTAAATAAACAGTGACATGGAGAGGTTTGCTGGGCCTTGCCCTCCTTTGCTGCAGAGTGATGCCCACTCTGGGGCTTGCCATGGTCTGCCTTGGTGGGGTGGCAGGGCACGGGGGCGACTGGGGACAGCAGCACTGGGAACTAAGAACATATTGTTTGTGGGGGTTCTTTGTGTTTGGTTGGTTTTGTTTTTTGTTTTTTTTTGCCTTTGTTCAGTTTTTGGGGGTTTCTTTGAGAAAGCTTCAGTAACTTTTCACCTTTCTGTTTCAGTCGATCCTGTAAATGCTGCTCCCACCACTTCCACCCGTGTGTTCTATATCAGCGTAGGCGTCTGCTGCGCTGTGATATTCCTGGTGGCAATCATACTGGCTGTCCTGCATCTACACAGCATGAAAAGGATAGAGTTGGATGACAGGTATGTATTCAAGCTTTCCAAGTGCATTTTTTGGGATGTTTACCTGCATTTGTGGGAGCTCTGGTCTCGAAGTGAGCACTTCGTAGTAGTTTGCAATTTCTGTTCTTGATGTCAAGCCGTAACAATCGCTACCTCTGCAGAGCAGTAGGAAGTGCCGCGCCACAGAAAGGCAGTGATTGCAGGTGCTCAGCTGTTTATGGAGGTGGGAGGGTTGTGGCTTTTGGGTTTTTGCCAGGATAATTGTGTGTAAGGACACACAGTGGGGAGATTTGGACAGAATCACATCTACAGGGATTGTCAGGTTTGAAAGAAAACTTGTCTAGGTGCCTGGGCACTGAATATATTTGTTTTTTACTGACTTGCACAGGAGATTGAATTTCAGTTTTCTCTATTTTGATTGATTTACCAGCATTCACTTTGGCCATAGGGTAAAGTCTAGGGATTATGGCTGGTTGGTTATAAAGCTGAAAACGTGGCTGTGTCCCAAACGTATTTTCCATCCTGAAAAACCAAATTGGCAGATGCACGTGGGCAGGACTTGTACTGTGAACCCCAGGGTGATAGGTTCAGCTGGGTGGGGATTAAACAGGCAGGAAGGTGGGCTGAAAAAGCAGGTGGAGTGAGGCTCTGCTGGGGCTGGGTGAATGTCTGCATCAGGTGCAACTGCTCAGCAGCAGCCGGTTTTGAAACTCTATACTTTGGAAAACAGTTGGGCCTGTGGGTGGTCACCCCTCCAGGAAAGGGTATCTTGAACTGTTTCTGTTCCTGCCTGCAGCCCCTCAGAGTAGCTCCTTCTTTTCATCTTCCTCCCTATCCATTCATCTGTTCCTTCGTGGTTTTCTTTCTGCCATTTACTCCTCTGGTGTCCCCAGACCCCTTGGGTTTTGGGAGTTGCCAGTGTAGTAAGTAGTAATGGTTTCTCAAGGTTCCTCAGTTCATTTGTCTACTTGAGAGTTTTTAATCAGTAGAAGGGGTTAAAGGATGTGCACCTTGCTTTATTTCAGAAAGGAAAAGTTACAGTTACAGAGTGTGTTAATAGTATCATCCCTGAGCCTTTGAGAGGCTGTCTCAGCCCAGCAGCATGACCAAATGTTGTTTCATCCACGCCATTGTACTCGATTCCTGTGGAGATACAAGCTGAAAAGTTCATCTAATGTTAATACTCTGTGGTTTGTGGATGTTAAAGATGTTTCAGTGCTTGGCTGAGAAACTGGTTCACTGTTGTAATTTAGCCTCAGTGTTATGGGCTGGCATTACTTAACCATCAGTGACTGCTTGATGGAGCTGCTAGTCAAGAAACTTGTGAGAGAATAAACAACTTTTGATTTGGTTTTGAATAACAAGCTCAAAATGTTGCTGTAAAAGGGGTTCTGAATCAAAGGCAATAACATTGCTAGGGTTAACGACCTCCCAGGAGCAAGAGAGGCAAAAACCCACTGCTGTTGCTCTTAATTTCAAAAACCAGAACTAAATAAAAACAAGGAAGGCTGTTAAATAGAAGCTAAAACCAGGCAGCTGAGTTTACAGGCACATGGACTATTTAAGAACATTGTATTGAAAGTTCAGAGCAAATGCTTGCATACCTCCCATCAAAGGCACTTGAAAAAGTGCCAAAGAAAGTTGGCGTGGCTTAACAGTGGGATAATGGGGGTTATTAAAAGCAAGAAGGCATCCTTCAAAACCTGATGTAGGATGCAAGTGAGAAAACTAAGAAAGCTCATAAACATGAGCAAGTTATACCTAAAAACCAGAATGAAACTGACCAAAAAAAGGTAGATTTTCAAACCTCCCACAGGTCTAAAAAGAATAATACCTTTTTCAAACTTGCCTGCAGCAGGAAGCCAGCCAAGGAGACCTATAGGGCCTGGAGGTGAGCAGACTACAAAACAAATTTCCAGCCAACAGGGGAGGTTTAGATTGAACATTAGGAAAGAATTTTTCACCGAAAGAATGATAGGGCATTGGAACAGGCTGCCCAGGGAGGGGGTGGAGTCACCATCCCTGGCTGTGTTTAAGGGCCGTTTAGATGCAGTGCTGAGGGACATGGTGTAGGGGAGGACTTTGTAGAGTAGGGGAGATGGTTGGACTCGATGATCCCAAGGGTCTCTTCCAACCTCAATGATTCTATGATTCTATAGTAGGGAAACGAAATGCAAGTTCCACATCAGTGTTTAGGGCAGTGACTGTGCCAGGACACTTCTGTCCAGGGAGCTTGAGAAGCTGAGGGAGCTGGGGGTGTTCAGCCTGGAGAAAAGGAGGCTGAGGGGAGACCTTCTCCCTCTCTCCAACTCCCTGAAAGGAGGGTGTAGCCAGGGGGGGTTGGACTCTTCTCCCAGGTCACAGGCGACAGGACAAGAGGAAATGGCCTCAAGTTGCCCCAGAGGAGGTTCAGATTGGAGATTAGGAAAAATTTTTACACAGAAAGGGTTATCAAGCATTGGAATGGGCTGCCCAGGGAAGTGGTTGAGGCACCATCCCTGGAGGTTTTCAAAAGATGGGTTGACATGGTGCTGGGGGGACATGGTTTAGTGATGGTTTTTTTTTATCAGAGTGAGGTTGATGGTTGCACTTAATGATCTTGAAGGTCCCTTCCAACCTCGACAATGCTATGATTCTATGCGCTAGTGCGAACGGTTAAAATACGCAGTAACAAGTTGCCAGCAGCAGAGAATGTTAATTCAAAAACTCCAAAGGAAGTTAAAGTGGAGTTGTTAGACCACCAAGGGTGGCTTTTAACCTCGTGCTAAACACTCTGCTGGAACCCAACACCTGGAAGACAGTGAATGTGGGAATAACTTTTAAAAAGGTTTCCAGAGAGGGATCGAGGCCAGCTGTAAATTTGTGAGCCTGGGGTTTGTATTGTGAGAATTAATAGATTGTTTTAAAGAATGAATTCAGTAGGTGCATCTGGGATTATGGTGTAATGGGGAAGTCTTGCTTCAAAACTAACAGGTTTCTCTTTGAGGGCATCACCAAGCACGTCTGAAACACCAACAAGGATGGCTAGCACTGCTTGGTCAGTGCCTGACAGCGGCCCAGGAAGCAAATGGAATGTTGATTATTTGGCAAGGCAGAGGGTTATACCCCAAAACAATCTCTTCTTTGTTCTCCCCATACAGTCAGTAGAGTGGAGAAGCTTTTAAGTTTCAAAAAAGGGGGGTGGGGGTTCTTGTGTGTGTTTGGGAAGGAGATTGAAAAGGCTTTTTCTGGCACTGCCATCTGAGCTAGTAACAGGTACTGCCTTTGCCTGTAGATTTTCTCCTCTGTTCTTAGGCTTTACAGCTCCAACAGCTCTTTTTGTAGGGTTTTGTCTATGAGGATAAGATGGAAAATACCCTGCTGTAGTTTAAGTTGTAATTTGTGCTGTCTCTTGAACACTGCGTGCAGCTGTGGTCCTTCCACCCAAAGGAGATACCTCAAAAGCATGTTGTAGGTGGCCCTGGAAGGGGGCAAGAAGTATCCTGGGAGAGAGGAATGACGAAGTGGACGGGGGCAGTTTGGGCTGTGAAAGGGAGCTGAGGCAGGTACAGTGCTACAGGGCAAACAGCCCTTTGCAGCAGTGAACCAGGGAATAGCTCTTGGGTATGTGCTGCAGCACAGGGGCTGAAGGGCAGCAGACAGGGCCAGCAGCTGGCATGCCCAGGGCAAGCAGGAGGAGATCTTGGGCTGAAACTAGGCATGTTTAGTTTGGAGAAGAGGAGGCTGAGGGGAGACCTCATTGCCTTCTACAACTACCTGAAAGGAGGTTGTAGAGAGGCAGGTGTTGGCCTCTTCTCCCAAAGGACAAACGACAAGACCAGAGGAAATGGTCTGAAGTTGGGGCAGGGGAGATTTAGATTAGATATTAGAAAGAATTACTTTACTGAGAGAGTGGTCAGGCCCTGGAACAGCCTGCCCAGGGAGGTGGTGGAGTCACCATCCCTGGAGGTATTTAAGAAATGTATAGACATGGCTCTTCAGGGCAAGGTTATTGGTTTATGGTGAGGTGTTGAGTGTGGGGTGTAGTTGGTGGGTGCAGTGTTTTTGGTGGGCGTTTGGTGTGGTGTGGGGTTTTTTGGTGTGGTTTTTTTTGGGGTTTTTTTTTGGTTTTTTTTTTTTTTTTTTTGGTTGGACTTGATGATCTCAGAGGTCCCTTCCAACCACTAAGATTCTGTGATTCTGTGAAAAAAGCAGTCAAGCTTTGCAGAGTGTTCCAGGCTCAGGCTACTGTTTTCAAACTTTCGTAGTCGTAGATTCTTAGCAGGATGTTGGTACCATGAAACAAATTGCATACAAGTCCTCTCTGGAATATAATAGTTGTGTTGTTTCTGGTATGACAGGGTGGTTCTTGCAATAAATGTTTTGTCACTTTGATTTTTTTTTTTTGAAAGTTGGGGGAAAAGTACTGGAAAATGGAGCAAATCTGCAAAACAAATAGGAGGAAGTTGTTCACGCTCAAAGATCAGAAGTGATAAGATTTTTGAGTTACATGAAATATATTCTCTTGTGGGAGGGACTCTAAAAATCACATCCTTGCAAAGTCTAGCCTGGAAAATCTTCTGGTTTTAACTTTAACACGTTAATTTTGAATTAATTTCAGCGGCAAGCAATCATGTTCATGTCCTTTTTTTGTTTTAAAACAGCATTAGTGACAGCAGTAGCTCCCAAGGGCTCTCCCAACCTTCCACGCAGACCACACAGTACCTGCGAGCTGACACGCCAAACAATGCAACGCCAGTAACCAGTAAGTGTTAATCTAATTACAGACCTTTGCAACGGACCCTCTTGGACACCACTGGGGTATTTGGTGGTGGAGATGACACCAATTAGTCCTTTCATCTTGGTGCTGCAACCCGCGAAGGGAGGCAGTGGGGGAAAAAGCCTTACAAGGGCGATATGTTTGTCATGTCTTTTGGTTCACAGCTTTGCTTGAAAGAACATTAGTTAAAAAGAGCAGTGAATTAAAAGGAAGGGTGGAGGTGTTTTATCTGTGGAGTGATGGGCTTTTGGTTGACTCTGGTCTCTGAACTGGCTCCTGGCCGAGCTGTCTGAGCACCGAGATTGGTGCGTAGAGGGTATGGGTCTACATGACCAAGCTGTGGAAGGAGGCAGGACTTAGCCCAAACTCAGTAGGCTTAAGGTACTGCTGAAGAGCCTGCTTTAAAAGATCTAAGGTGAGATATGGGTTTATATTACAAAGTGGAAAAAATGGGGGAGCCTGGCCAGAGGAACAAACTGTCTTTCTGTTAAACTCAAATTGCTGTTTTTCTCAGTAGAGTGGAAATTGCCAAGCCAAGATATAGCACCCTGGCAATCCTCAGCTTTTCAGAAAGTGTAAATTAAATGCCTCCTGTTTGCATCTGCCACCAGTGATTTTTCTCTTCCATAATCATAGAATCACAGAATGGTTAGAGTTGGAAGGGACCTTAAAGCTCATTTGGTTCCTCTGCCCTGGGCAGGGACACCTCCCACCAGACCAGGTTGCTCCAAGCCCCATCCAGCCTGGCCTTCAACCCCTCCAGGGATGGGGCAGCCACAGCTTCTCTGGGCAACCTGGGCCAGGCTCTCACCACCCTCACACCAAAGAATTACTTCCTAGTATCTAATTTAGATCCCCCTTCTTTCAATTCAAAACCATCATACCTCATCCTATCGCTACACTCCCTGATAAAGAGTTTCTCTCCATCTCTCCTGGAGCCCCCCCATCGTAGATCACATTCCGCTGTTGATGTCCTATTAACTGTTTGGTTAATTTGAATATGACCTCTGGAAACTCATTACTGAGCCTTTGGCAAAGGAGGAGAGGGGAACTTGTCATGAAGGTGGCCTACAAACCAAGCCCGTAGTGGTGATTAGACCCTCCTGACCTTGGCGAGCGTGGTGGCCACTATGCCTAGATGGGGCCTGTTTGCTGTGTTCAGTCTGTGCTGTTTCACAATGTCTCTTACCTCTTTTGGGACAGCCCTGGTAGCACTGGGGAAAGGAACATAAGAAGAAAAAAGCTTGGATGCACGAAGTAAAAAAAGACTGTTCTTAGTCCTTCCGCAATCTCATTAACCTTGTTTTCAGTAATGTTTAAATTTATTTAAAAAAAAGGCAAAATTGTCAAAGTAATTCTCAAGATTTATCTATAGTGATTCATAAACTTGTACAGGAATATTCAGACCATTCTGACTGTATTAGTGTGTCTGGATGTGTGGAAGAGCCAGGAGAGGGCACTGGTACCTCCTGCTGGGGTGAGGCATCTTCCTCACTCCAGAGTCCTCTGACAGTCTCACCCTCAGCCTTATTTCCCTGTAGTCAGGGAAGTGCAGTGTCGTGTTAATCAGCTTCCTTACGTAAGGAGGAGTTTTATTTACTTGCTCTTAATAATGAGACTTGATTACACGACACTCCATAGAAATTCCTGTGTGACTTTTTTTTTCCTGCGGATTATTGCATTCACATGACTTCACTTGTGTTTGTTGTTTAATACTGTAATCTTTTTAAGATTATATATTAATCTTTTTAAGTACACGCTGCTTGCCTGTCTTTGTGCCTGTAGGTGGTGCTGAGGTGAAGCAATGTGCTTGTGTTCTCATTATAAGGGTATTTATATCGGTTTGTTTGGCTCTGCTGGCTCCTCAGGTTATCCTACGTTACGGATAGAGAAGAATGATCTTAAAAGCGTCACTCTCATGGAAGCAAAAGCTAAAGTGAAAGACATAGCCATCTCCAGGGAGAGGATAACTCTAAAAGATGTGCTCCAAGAAGGTATTTACAGGACTCGGATGCTTGATGACTACAACACAGTGTCTATATGTTTATATATTTCATAGCTGGATTTTTCTGAAATTACTCATGGATGACGTTTCTGAGCTTCGTAACTCTGGAGGAGGAGGAGAATGATGAATGATGTTTGCATTTGGGGTGTGGGGGGGTGGGGAAAGCAGTTTCCAGAATTCATTAGAACAGGGGAGCCACTAATCGTTCAGCTTGTCTGTCTTAATAATCTGGTCCTTTAAATAAAGGAAAGGGTTAGATGGCTAAGGAATGAGGTAATTGGGGCTGTGAGTGGCAAAAGTAACTCAATTTTATAAGTTACTGCAGGAGAGCTTCTCCTAAGAAAAACAAAAAAATAAAAAAAATTAAAAAAAGACCAAAGTCCACAAAAACCTCAGTCGTCTAAACTTATCTCAATTTAGTAGCTTCTGGTTTGGAAATCTAGTCAGTAGATGCAGCGCTTACAGCTCTGATACAAAAAAACCTTGGAGATTACCTGATTCTTTTGTCTTGTTGAACGTTTACTTTGGAAGTGTTCATCCGCAACATTAGTTGGTTCTTGTGGATGTTGAATTTGGGAGAGAGACTTTAATGACCAAACCCCCGAAATATTTACCCTTACTGCTGCAACGTCAAGTCTGGGTTCCCTGAGCCTGATGAGAAGTCAAACGTGCCAAAGGTGGAGATATGAGACACTCTGCCTTTGGAGGCAGAGCTGCTGAAAGCTTTGTGTTACTGCCCGAGAGGTGGAGGGAAGATGCTAAAGCTTCCCATTCAATGTGTATTTTGACATCTCTGTCCCCAAGGAGGGGGGTCCTTCGTGCTCAACTCCAGTGTCGGCCCTGCAAAAAAACTTCCTTCACCTGTGGGATGGGCCTTGTGTTCCTCGGTGCTGTCTCTTGCCTGTAGCTGTGACCTTAGGGCTCATCCGATGCCCAGAAGTGACTCGGTGCTTCAGGTGTCCAACACTGAGGGACAGAGCTGCCCTGGTCCCCGAGGTGCAGCTTAAACGGTCGTTGAATGCAGCGTGGACACAGTTAATGCCAGGATCTTGTTTCTTGGCCTCCAGCTGTTACTTGAGTCTCTCAAAACCTTCAAATACAGAATCACAGAATCTTCTAGGTTGGAAGGGACCTTAAAGATCATCTTGTCCAACCGTCAACCTCACTGACAAAAATAGACACCCACACAACAAACAAGGAGCATCATCACTAAACCATACCTCCCAGCACTACATCAACCCGGCTTTTGAACACCTCCAGGGATGGGGCCTCAACCACCTCCCTGGGCAGCCCATTCCAAGGGCTGAGAACCCTTTCAGTGAAAAAATTTTTCCTAATATCCAGCCTGAACCTCCCCTGGCGCAACTTGAGGCCATTTCCTCTTGTCCTGTCGCCTGTGACTTGAGAAAAGAGACCGACCCCCACCTCTCTACACCTTCTACTTAGGGGACTAGAAGACGGATCCTGATGAACAACCATTAGTTTTAATTTGGGATCATGGAAGCGTTGAGCCTCTGTCACCTAAGAACAAATGAGCTCAGATGGGAAGCAGCAGCAAGTAATAAGAAACATTTGCATGAAATTTTCAAGAATTCCTACATGTCGCTGATGGAACTTAAACATATTTTGCAGATCTTGGCCAGAGATTAATTATAAATTTCAAGTAGCTTCCATAACCTCAACTAATTTAACACTTTAGTGATTTAGGAGATTGTGGTTCTGCTGTGGTGTAACCAGTTGGAAGATGCAAAGCAGCAGGTCTGAGAGGGATCCGAAAGTGCATTTTGTATTGCTGGGCTTGTGCGGTGCCTGATTCTGAACCTGCTTCAAGCTCCTATTGTATTAGATACAAGGCAAAAATCTAGGTGTCCGAAAAAATATCTGTTTCTAAAGGAATAGCTATGCTTTAGGAAATGGAACAGATGTTAACAGTAAGTGGAGCTTTATCATTTTCTGGTGAGGCAGAGAAATGGCTTAGATGGCCAGTCTGGAATACAAAGGGCATGATCTGTAAGAAGCCCAGAGGAGAGTGAGGCAGAAATGGTGTGTTTGTGGTGCTGTGTGTAAGTGTTAGAGCACGCCAGTGACATGACACCTGCTACAATATGTGTCTTTGAGGGTACTGTTAAGAAAAACCAACCACTGAAACAAGGAAACCCCAAACTGTGGACAACACAGGTGTGCTGTGTTACAGTCTTACTGTCTCTAGATATTGGATTGTATGAAAATGATTTTTCTGGTCATGACTGCTTTTATGTGCTTCCCCATTCTCTTTAATTCCAGCATTGACAAATAGATAGCTTGATATTATATTTCAATACAAGATGCTGTCTTCCCTTCGACACTTGCGTATATCTGGGTATTGGAAATATGTATTTAAGGCGCTCTAACGATGTCTTCAAGAACCAAGATAGGAAGGTTTTAGTTTCCTACTAAATAACTCATGCTGTATATTTATAGTTGCCTGTACTCTCTAGTTAAATTGCTTCTTAATGAGATTGCAATTTGAAGATCCCTGTCTTGCAGGGTTTACTTGCAGTCCCAGAGTAGATGATAGAAGTGTCGTGCTGCCCCTGTTAAGTATTCAGAAACCAAATGAGCCCCACCTTTCACGCCCAAAGATGTACAGCTGGCTCAGGCAATCCCTAGCAAAGGTCTTTCAGCCTAATCCAACAGGACAAATCAATGGGGAAGGGATGCGACATGCGAACAGACTGCATGAAGATGGTGCACACGTTGGTGCCAGGGTGATAGTGTGACACAAAACTGTTGCCACCCTGAGCTGTATAAAAAGTTAATTCTGTGTGTGTTACCACGCTGCGATTGGTCTTACTCCAGCTGCTTAATGTAGCTCCTCTTCCTGTAATAGCTTTGTTCGAATTTTGTGAATGGAAAAATGTTGGAGAGAGTGGAAGAAACCCCCAAACAAACCCAATCCTTCTAGTGGAGATGAAATATTTGAATAATGTCATACTGTGGTGTTTTGTTTTTTGTTTTTTGTTTTTTTTCAAATTGTTCCGTGTGTACTGGTTGAATGAAACCAATAGTTCTCTGAGAATACTTGCAAAAAAATTTCATCTTTGTGAGAAACATTCTTACTGGAGAATTCCAGACCTGCTGGATGAGAACAGGAAGGAGCTGGAGTTTTTACTGCAGACCATTGACAGACTGAGCTGCCACAAATAAACCCATCATTGGCATCAATACTTAATCTAGCTGGATTCTGCTGCTGCCATTAGTTCACTCTCGTGCTTGTCCCCCCAGTTTTTAGTTCTTTAAGCTTTCAGCATTTACTGCCTATAGCTCTGAATGCACCTGGAGCTGCAGAGCTGGTTGGGTTATATATTGGTGATTTAATAGGACTTTCAGGACTTATTCCTTACCAGCTCTTGTTCCTAACTTTCTGCTGTGCTGAACCATTTTAAGGTAGTGTTTTCTTAATATATATCAAATTCTGTTCATATTATCAGTGGTTTTTTACTACAGGATACTTACTAATTGTATGTCCTCTTTGTAGGCACGTTTGGGCGCATTTTCCATGGGATTCTAATAGAAGAAAAGGACCCCAGTAAAGAGAAACAAGTTTTTGTCAAAACTGTTAAAGGTACGTGTATATAAAGGAGGGTTTCTTGTGTCCAGTTGTTTGGATTGTGGTGTGTGCTGAGTCTATCAAATCTGTCTTTAAAAACAAACCCCTCCTGCCCCCAATATGCAAATTTCTTCTGCTGAAAAAGCAAAAACAATTTGGATGCTTTCCTCAGCCAGAGAGAACAGAAATCTTATATGGAAGAAAAATGCGTGTGTTTTCCACCAGTGCCTCCAATGACTGCGTCTGGAATACTTTTGCTTATTATTCTTCTAAGTAAAGAGATAATCAATTTGGTTTTTTCCTCCCAGCATGTTATTGTTGTTTCCATCCACAGCCTTTTGCCCTGTAAATTGCTGGAAAAAGGCACCTGCAAAAAAATCTTAAAAATATTTTCTCACCTTGTGTGGCTGTACAAAACGTAGGGCAAAGAGTTTCTGCCATCCTTAAACTTGGTGACCAAAGCATGAGAATTATCATTTGGAACTTAATTTATACAAGTAGAAAATATATTTCATTAGTTCAAGAAATATGTTGTTGGAGTGATTTAAATCACGGTAGGTAGATTTAAACAAGAAGGTAAGTATAGATGAAAACATATATTACATACATCCCTTCTTCTACACTCATCGTTTTAAGAGTTCTCTAGTACCTCACACCAGTTCTGCTGCATTCCCTGTACAGTGGTACAGCTCCACCAGTTAGTTTTGCCATTTCAAATGGTTCTATTAATGCCTTTGGTTTTTCATTTTACAACTTCCTTAATTCTTTCTTTAAAAAAAAAAAGTAATTAGACTTCTGTAAGAATTTCAACTTGTTTTAATTTTTTTTGCCTGGCTAGTAATTCTTAAAGATACTAATTTGAAAAAGGAAGATGGGAAGTTGGGAAGCTGCTAATTATTTTTGTTGTTGTTGAGTGTTTCTGCTACCCATTTATTCTGTACCATTTTTAAGGAAAGCATGTTGCTTAAAGAAAGCCACCTTCTGTTTATTCTTGGTGTGTTTCTCACACAATCAGGTGCTTGTAATAATAGAAAAAGTTTATGGGGAAAGCAACATAGAAATTCCTTCCCTTGAAGTGAATCATTTTCTTGAAGTCAACCTGATTTGAAGTAAAACTAGCTAAGAACAGGGTGGGATGGATGCAGTGGTCTTCTTCAGCTGCATGTTGCTCTTGATGTAGGCCCAGCAGGATGGAGAGCTTTGGCAGTGAAGACAGGTCAATGTCCCACACCATACCTGCTGCTATAACAAAATGTGGTGAAGTTACAGAATCGTGGAGTTGTCTGGGTTGGAAGGGACCTTTCAGATCATTGGGTCCAACCCTCCACCCAACGCTGCCCAAACCACCACTAACCCATGTCCCTCAGCACCTCGTCTGCCCGGCTTTTAAACACCTCCGGGATGGTGACTCCAGCGCTTCTCTGAGCAGCCTGTCCCAGTCTGTGATAACTTTAAAAGGTTTGACTTGTCAGTACCATGAGCCAGGTCCTAGCTGTGAGTAATTAACAGATGCAGGGTGAAATTAGCCTCCTTTCCTGTCTGACCAGTCCATACCTGCTACTCAGCCTGGTGTGGCTGAGCTGTGAGGTGGGGTGGGTACCGGCAGCGAAGGGGTGCTTTGTGAGCAGCAGGAGGGTAACCAGTGAGTAAATCTGTCTTGGCATGGAGAGCAGAGAGCCCCATCTCTGCTCTGGGACAACTGTTTGTGTCTCTGCTGATGGGATTCACGGAGGGCTGAATGGTGAGAATTTGCTGCTGTCACTTTTCCTGCTCTTCTTACACATCCTCGTGGGCATCCCTGGGTTCAGGGTGGCAGTGGCTCTCATTGATACTTCCATTATTTCTTCAGGAATGCTTTTGAGGTGGTACACTTTCATTCTCTAGCACTTTTCCTCCCTGTTGAGTCCAGAGAGGACTGCTCTCTCCAGAGAGTAGCTATAGAGTGTACTCTATTTTTTCAAAAATAAAAGTATGCTTCTTTCCAGCATTTTGGAGAACTTCTCCTGAATTCTGCCCTCTTCTGTTGCCCCTCCCTGCCAAACAGTTCTGTCCCTTTGCTTTTATTTGATCTCGTTTGCAAAAGACTTACCCCACAGCACGTGGGCCTGGTTGCTCCTCTGTGTATGGCAAGGCTGTCTGGCTTGGGGCATCTTTCACCCGCATCACCCCAATCCAGGATCCCCTTCGCTGTGTTCTTTGGTGGTTCTCTGCCCTGATTCAGAGTTGACAAACACTGTGGCTCTTCTGAGCCCCAAAAATTGCTGTGAGCTTGCGTAGTTTGACATCAGTATAGCGCTACTCAATCAGCTTTACTTTTTACAGCGTTGGATTAAATGACAACATTTGTGAGAACAGATCTTAATTTAGCTGCTTTCCATCGCGATTATCTAATTGCTTTACCAAAGTGGGGTCCTGTCCACTCTTAAAGCTGCATTTCTCCCTTGGGGTGGCTTGTGTCTCTGACACATTGTGCATCCTGATTTCTCTAGCCCTTCCCTTCGCAGGGAAAGGTTTTCTGGCTGCCCTGAACTGGAGCGTGGTGTCAAGGGAGTAATGGTATTCACATAATTGTTGTCTGTAGAGAATCTCTCAGCTTTTAAAAGGATCTATATGGCCAAAGTTTATAATAGATTTTGCTGATAGTTGTCTGTGAAGTAGCACTGGTTTGGGCAGCAGAACGTTGCTAGGAAAATAACTATAAACATCCCCATTTCTCCTTAGAGCAGCTCATTTGCAGTGCTAATATTAAGCAGCTTTGCCTTCATCCCCTGGCTGCGATCGCTGTGTGTGCAGCTGGGTCATGTAATAAGCTGGGAATTTGATTGCCTTGGAAAAGAAACAACCTGCAGAAGTTGTCTCTTAAGCAGACTTTTTCCTTGATCTCGTTCTTTCTGTGACCACACACACACTGCTGTTTTGGCACAAACACAGGAGTGGGGCAGGACCACAAAAGCAAGAAGGGTATGAGAGCTATTAAACTGATTTAAGTATCTCTCTTGCTGAAGGCAAAAAAAGGAGCCTGAGGGGTCATGGAAGAGAAACAAGGGAAAAAGGCTTTGTCTGTGTAGCTAATTTATCCCCCCTTTCCCTCCCCCTGAAAGGATGGGCTACTCCAGAACTGTCTTGGTTTACCTGGTGGTGCACTCTGACAAAATAAAGTCCAGTGGTTCCCTGAATGACAGAAACTAATGGGAAAGGGGGGTGTTCCCGATCCCCAGAAAAATATGAACTGAAAATGTTTCAGCAGGTGCTGTGAGGAAGAATAACCTTCTTGAGACGAAAAACCCCTCTTCTCAGCAGGATCAGAGCTTGAAAAGCTTAAGACATTGCATTGGCTCTTTTGATATTAAGGTAGTTACTTTAGCTTTAAACCTGGAATTGCTGATAGAAGAAACCCTTTGGAAGGAGAACACCTGGACATGGCAAATACGATGAGTACACTTGTGCCCAGACTAGGACTTCATGTTAAAATCATAATTGTTTGGATTGGAAGAGACTTTAAAAGACCATTTAGCCCAAACCCCTGCCATGGGCAGGGACACCTCCCCCTAGACCAGATTGCTCAAAGCCCTGTCCAGCCTGGGCCAGTGTCTCACCACCTTCACTACCGTGGTGGTGGGAGAAATATTCTTCCTTATATCCAGTCTAAATCTGCCCTCTTTCAGTTTAAAACTATTGCCCCTTGGCCTGTCACTACAAGCTATCATAAAAAAAAAATTTCTCCATCATTCTTATAAGCCCCCTTTAAGTATAGAAAGGCCACAATAAGGTCTCCCTGGAGTGTTTTCTTCTCTAGGCTGACCGACCTCAACTCTCAGCCTCTTTTCATAGGAGAGGTGTTCCGGCCCTTGGATCATTTTCATGGCCCTTCTCTGGACCCACTCTAACAAATCCATGTTTTTCTTAAGCTGAGGACTTCAGAGCTGGGTAGTCCTCTGGGTGGGGTTTCATGAGAGTAGAGGGACAGAATCACCTTCCTGAACGTGGGAACTCTGTCTGGATGTGACCTTAGTTGGTGCAGTTTTCTACTGTGTCACTGGAGATAAGCCTTTGCCCCTGCAGAGTAACACCAGTGTCCTGGCACGTAAGTGGCTTTGTGTTGGGCATGACCATTGCAAGCTCCATTGATCACAGCAAGTTTGTGTTGGGCAGAGTGGTAAGACTAGTGGGTTATAGTCATTTTCCTCTGGATGTGCCCAAGAAATCCCAACAATAAGCGTGCGGGGGACCAGAAGGCTTCCTTGAGCCATGGGCAGCTCATGTAGGTTGGCTTTTAGGAGAAGACCTCTGCTGTACTAGGAAAGATGTCAAAGAAAGGTTATTGTGCCATTCAATAATGGTTTTGGATACTTCTCATTAAGAAAACCTGTGAAGAAAAGTCATACCATAGTTACAGCAGCAGATATGTATCATAATGGATCTCTTATTTTTTGTTTCTTTTTCGCATCAACGTATTTATAAGATCCATAACCTTTCAGGATGGTTTACTTCCTAATAATGTGGCCAGAGAATGTACTGACACTTTTCTCCTTTCATACCCTGGAGAGGATGAATGTTGTGGCTGATATGCTTATCGGCAAACAGTTAGACCTGTGAGTATTTCCTGCTCTAAGCAGAGTGTGTTTGTAGCCTTGTCAGTTTGCCTTTTTCCTATGTTTTTACCTTGCCCTGGAATTGATCCTTTTCACCAAAGGAAGATGTTAATGTTATGGCAGTAACTGCAGCAGCCCTTTCCACTTTCCTTCCTTGATGTTTCCTAGCCTTCTGGTAAGGCATTGAGCATTACAGTAGGCCAGAAGACTGCTGACTGAAATCCAGGAGCCTTGGTCTTTCTGAACTTAGTACTTGTTTTCTCTTCTGAAGTGATCTGTTGTTAAAGGAATGGGTAATACATAAGAACTGAGACAGCCTGGACCTGCCTGCCTTTGTCCTGAGAAACTCTTTAAGTGAAAGAGGCCATTCAGAGAGTGTGAGACTTACTTTCCAGGAATCTATTATATTCCCTGTTTTCTCAAGCTAGGATTGACCTATTAGGTCAGGCTCTTAAAGGGCAAGTGTGATCCTAATAAAGCAACGTTGGTGCAGGAGGTGAAGAGATTGGAGTTTGCTGTTCCATTATTTGACTCGTTTCTCCTGCGCCACAGAATCTGTCTGGGGTCTTTCATCTGGACCATTCATTAAGTCTTTGAAGTGCTTTTCAACTGATTCAGTGACTCCTTGTTCCGTAGCTTGTAAATTGATATGGCTGAAAACTTGGAGACGCTTCTCTTGAAATCTCACCACTCTGTCTTTTATAAAGATACAGACTGAAGGCAGAACTCATCCCTGAGTGCCAGAAGTTCACTCCAGGTCCCTTAGAAGAGGTTTTTCTTTCACCTGACTGTAATGCAGTTCAGAGCAAAGTTGTAACATGCCCTCTGTGTTCATGAAATACGTTAATTTGTAATTGTTTTTAATGCTGCATCATCTAATGCTTTAGAGTACATCTGGATGCCTGAGTCTTCTATTACGTGCAGTGCTCTGTGCCAAAGAGGAGAGCTTAAAAGAAAAATTGGGTTATCAACTGCCAAAACGAGAGGTAGCTTTCTGGAAGCTCTGATAACTTTGGGATTACAATGATCACAAGTCCTGGGGAAAGGGTCTCACTTGTTCATACTTTCTGTAGACCCTTCATGTTGGCCATCCAGTTGTTCTTTTCTATTTGTAGTTTATAGTTTCACTATGTATTATTTTGCTAGTCCTTGTCATAAAAGTTTTAGCTTCTTTCACATTTAGATCTTTCTGTGGATAATTTGCCTTCATTCTTTCTTTAAATGGACATTCATGATGAGTAAGGACACGTGTCTCGTGACCAGTAAGAACAAGGATATGTACTATATGAACTTGTACCATACTTGGGATATTGGAATCTGGGAATCGGCACAACTTGAGTAAGTTTTTCGTTAGAAAGATGAGAGACTTGTCTGGTATTTGGGTTCTTCACTGTGTTTCTTGCTCTGCAGTAGAATTGTTTTAGGCTTTCCGATAGGAGGTTTCCAATCGCGCTCAGCTTCGGGAAGTGCCTGGGTTGGCGTGTTCCTCAAAGCTGGCATTGCATCTCTTGCCAATGACTGATAGATCTCTTCTGCCTTTATATGGTGTGGAATAGGCTTTCTTGTGAATCTTCTAGATCATCTTACATCACAAGAGGAAGAAAACACACGGGTTTCACCTCTGATTTAAAGAACACATTGTTTAACGGTGCTTTTCCTGTGAAGGAGAAAATTCTTTGCAGAACAAATGGAATTGTGTTATGCCAGGAACAGACGCAGTGAGTTTGAGTTGTGCAGAGCCCTGACTCATTTAGCACGCTCTGGCCAAGGTACATTTTTGTTAAAAACAACCGATCATGCTGTGCAAGATAACCTGACTGCTTCCATTTCATTTTCTAACCACTTAAAATTTTTCTTACGTACAAAGGAGGAATGTTTGAAAACAAACCACACATGAAAAACACTGAAAACAGTCATAGTGTAAGTGAAGATTAACTCTTAAAACTTCACCATTTTATTAACTTGAACAATGCTTTGAGTTTTGTTCATATCATCATAGGTCAGTAAAGGACTCTCAGCACTCTTGGCCACCTCCAGCATTATATGTTTTAAAACTTGTATTTATTATCGATCTAAGGGGGGCTGCTCAAGGTGTACCCTCATGCACAGTATGGATTATGATGGAAGCCTTGGAGCAGAACCTTACTGTGAATTTTGACACCATCTCCTACAGCATCCTAATGGGTCAGCTTAGGAAGTGTGGGTTAGATGAACGGGACAGTGAGGTGGATTGAAAACTGGCTGAAAGACAGAGCTCAGAGGGTTGTGATGAGTGGTACAGTCTGGCTGGAGGTCTGTAACAAGAGATGTTCCCCAGGAGTCAGTACTGGGTCCAGTCCTGTTCGATATATTCTTCAATGACCTGGATGAAGGGATAGAGGGTACCCTCAGCAAGTTTGCTGATGACACAAAGCTGAGAGGAGTGGCTGACACCCCAGAAGGCTGTGCCGCCATCCAGTGAGGCCTGGGCAGGCTGGAGAGTTGGGCAGAGAGAAAACTGATGAAATTCAACCAGGGCAAATGTGGGGTGCTGCCCCTGGGGAGGAATAACCCCCTGCACCAGGACAGGTTGAGGCTGACCTGCTGGAGAGCAGCTCTGAGGAGAAAGACCTGGGAGTCCTGGTGGACAACAGGATGCCCAGGAGCCAGCAATGGGCCCTTGTGGCCCAGAAGGCCAATGGCATCCTGGGGGGCATCAGGAAGAGTGTGAGCAGCAGGTGGAGGGAGGTCATCCTGCCCCTCTGCTCTGCCCTGGGGAGGCCCCAGCTGGAGCACTGGGTCCAGTTCTGGGCTCCCCAGTTGCAGAAGGACAGGGAACTGCTGGAGAGGGGACAGCAGAGGGCTACAGAGATGATGAGGGGCCTGGAGCATCTCTCTGATGAGGAGAGGCTGAGGGACTTGGGGCTTTTGAGTCTGGAGAAGAGAAGGCTGAGGGGGGCTCTGATCAATGCCTGTAAATACTTAAAGGGTGGGTGTCAGGAGGATGGGGCCAGTCTTTTTTCAGTGGTGCCCAGGGACAGGACAAGAGGAAATGGGCACAAACTGGAACAGAAGAAGTTTGACCTAAACATGAGGAGGAACTTCTTTGCTGTGAGGGTGGCAGAGCCCTGGCAGAGGCTGCCCAGGGAGGTGGTGGAGTCTCCTTCTCTGGAGACATTCAAACCCCACCTGGACACATTCCTGTGGGACCTGCTCTGGGTGGCCCTGCTCTGGCAGGAGGTTGGACTGGGTGATCTCCAGAGGTCCCTTCCAACCCCATAGCATTGTGTGATGCTGTGAATTCATCTGCTGCACCTCAGGGCTGCAGCTGCCTGCAGAGTATTTGTAGTACACAAGACTACAAAAAAAACCCAAAACAACAAACAACCACCCAACAAAAACCAAAGCAGTAGCCGTACTTGGGTGACTTAAATGTGTATAGTAAGCTTTGTGTGAACCCAGGTGAAGGGTTTCTTGTTCCCATTAGATGTAGTATAACACAACCTGGTGCATACACAGGTACCGTTCCAAAATGGTAATGAGTTTAGTCTTCTGGGCAGTTCATTCTTAAAAGCAGAGCCTTGTAGAAATCTTGAAAAGTTTAAGTTCATGCCTTAAATGCACAGTATTTAATTATTAAAAGTGTTTAACCCCCAAAATCAGAGTACAGGATCCTTTTTCTGTAGAAGGAAGTTTGTGACAAAAAAAAATTTAGGAAAGGAGCTGCTTCTAATCTGAGTTAAATTCTTCAGTGTCTTCATAAAGGAAGATACTTGAATTTAAAGGATCAGAGAAAAGTAGCAGATTTCTGAGTATCAGCTTTAAAAATGCACTACTTTTGTCATTCAATCCTGGTTCATTAAGAAGGTATCCTGAGATACCTAAAATAGTACAATGTACGTTAATACGTGCAGCTATTCAGTATGTATTCAGCAGCAGCTCACAGGGGTTGATGTCCAGAGTACTGTACTTAAAGATTTGCTATTCCATATGCTTCTGCAGGAAAAAAAAATAATAATCTACAGTACACTTTTGTTTACATACAGTTAAAATCATTACTTTTATTTTCAATTTTTTAGCTGCTGCCCTTCAGCAGTTGAAAGACTTTGAAACAGTAAATCAGTTCAATCTCTCTTCCCCAGTTTCACTTCACATTTACTTAACGCTTCCTTAAAGCTTTCCTTTAACTGAATTCCTGAGCAAAGAGCCCTTGACTTGCTGCTCTTTGCAGCTGCTTGTTGGGTCCGGGCGTTGGGGTTACGCAGGGAAATAGCGCTGTCCCCAACTCCTGCTTCTCTCTGCCCTTTGCTGCGGTGTGAAACCCCACGTGGGTTTGTAACGCAGGAGAACCAGAACAGCAGTGCCCATTTTAGCAGAGTCACGTTGAAGCGCCTCCAGGATATATTAAAATTAGGCTTGAATTTGAAAATACGAACTGCGTTGTTTTGGAAAACTAACTTTGCGTGGTTGTGGGGTGGAAACAAACATTTTGATATAAATAGCCTTGATATAAAGATATAATCCTGCTTGGTTGAAATCTTGACAAGACTCAGCCGAGCGTGCTGTGTTGTAAGCTCTTTACCTTGTCATGTGTGTATGGATGTCCTATGAGGAGAGGCTGAGGGAACTGGGCAGGTTTAGTTTGGAGAAGAGGAGGCTGAGGGGAGCCCTCATTGCCCTCTACAACTCCCTGAAAGGAGGTTGTAGAGAGGCAGGGGTTGGCCTCTTCTCCCAAAGGACGAATGACAAGACCAGAGGAAATGGTCTGAAGTTGGGGCAGGGGAGATTTAGATTAGATATTAGAAAGAATTATTTTACTGAGAGAGTGGTCAGGCCCTGGAACAGCCTGCCCAGGGAGGTGGTGGAGTCACCATCCCTGGAGGGATTTAAGAAACGTATAGACATGGCTCTTCAGGGCATGTCTAGTGCCCAAGGTTATTGGTTTATGGTGAGGTGTTGAGTGTGGGGTTTAGTTGGTGGGTGCGGTGTTTTTGGTGGGTGTTTGGTGTGGTGTGTTTTGTATTTGTTTGGTTGTGTGTGGTTTTTTTTTTGGTTTTTTTTGTGGTTGGACTCGATCTCAGAGGTCCCTTCCAACCACTAAGATTCTGTGATTCTGTCCTGATGTACACCTGAATTCTGTAGGGTGCCAGGGTGCCCTGCAAAGCAGACGGATGTCGGTGCGTGCAGGTACAGCTGGTACTGGAGAGCCTCTGGAGCTCTCTACGCTTGGGCATGCAGTCAAGCTGCCCGAGAGGAGCAGGGGGTTTCTCCTTCACTTCTCTGGTGGGCAGAAAGCAGCCGGGTGTGCTGTTGGCATCCATGCTGACTTGTCACCATCTAACTGGTGGGGCCTCTCGAAGTATAAATCATTTTGTGTAGGTATTTCCCCATCTGTTACAAAAGAGCCTCATGACTACTTGCGTTCCTTGAGTAGCTCATCCTTCTGTTGGAGGAAAGTTCTGCAAATGTCTGCTGGCACCATGGAAAACATCATGTGCAACAGACGTGAATCAGGATAGTCTTTTGAGTGTTGAATTTCTTCCAAAAACCCAAAGACTTGTGCAGAAGGGTTAAAGCAGTATTCGGGCATGTATTCTCTTTGAACTGGGATTGAATTCTGCCTTGGGAGAAATTTTAGATGATGAATTGCAGGGCAGAAGCAGCAGTAATTAAAAGGGATGTGTTAATACGAGGAGTGTTTCTTACCTGAAGCTGAGCATTTAGGGCACTTCTAATTCCACACTTGCAATTCCTGTGGGCATGGAGTCTGTGCCCGTTGTGCCTGCCTGGGTGCTTTTGCACCCTGCAATAACTTGAGCTTGTGGACTTTGTCACAGCGTATTTGGCAAAGCCCACAGGTCTGAAAGATAATAAGGGCAATGCAAGCTCTGTGAGAACAGGTAGCCGTGTAGAAAACAGGTTGTATAAATGTTCTGATGTTGGGGAGTATTAGCTTGCAATGTGAGACAGGAGGAAGTTCGCATGGGAACAAGACGTTACAAATGGTCCAAAGGTGAGAAAAGTTTCGGGTAAAACATCTTTTTCAATATTGCTGTCAGGAAACGTGTTTATCGGAAGCCTTAGACTTCCTAGTAATAGTGTTTGCCAAGCTGGCTCTGATAGGAGCACTGGAAGAAATTGTTGTGTGTTACTGCCTGTAGCAGGCTGTGAAAGGGCTCCAGAATGACTTGTTTCGATTTTGAAACCTTTGGTCATATTGCTTTTCAGATTCTGCTTTGTCTTCTGTCTGAAGAAACAGATTTCAGTGACTGTGCTCCAATCTAAGGTCTTTAAGTTGTAATGCTGTGCTCTGCTCTTTTGAGGTTCTAGGAGGTCTGACTTAGAATGTTATTCTTGAAAGCCATCCAGCTAACCGGGTAAGCCACTGCAATACCCAGGTAATTGCTGCTTTTCATCTCTGATAGGTAATTTGAGGTGTGGAGTGACTCTCTTCTGACATCCACCACCTAGTGAAGGTAGAGCATGATGCTCTGCGGTTGTTCTGGGTGCCCAACCTCATAGCAGGCAAATTGCTGCCATGTTAATGTCATCCCAAAACTTGCCAGAGATGGTTTTTTTTTTTTTGATGTGGCTGTCACAATGATTCATGCCATGGAGGAGTGATGGCAAACAAAAATTTTAAAATGCGGTTTTGCAGATGGCCTCTTTGAAGTTGGTAAAAAAAAAAAAAAAAAAATCAAATAGGTGCTCCTTCTCCCCACAAGCAAGGAAGGGCCTCAGCACACATCACACTTGCCAGAATTGTGTGGAAAGATTAGCCTATTGTATAAAAATAGTAGTGCCAGGAGCCCCATTGTGCCTGGTTCTACACAAATAACGTAATATCATGAGATAAACTTGCAGCCCTATCAAAGCTTCTTGAAATCCTAGCTTGTTCTTGCTCCGTGCCTCAGGGTAGCCTTTCACAGCCAGGGCCTTTGAACAGAAAGGGTAAAACCAAAAGCATCATCTTAGTTCTGGAATGCAAATGCACATCTATCTCAAATAGCCTTGGTTTTAAGCACCTTCTGAAAGTTGGACCTTTCTTGTCCTAATTGAACACCTAGAATTGCTACTGGGTATTAAATCTTTCTCTTGACTCCCATGACCCAAAGTCTCTGCTGTTCAGTTCACAGAATCACATGGGGTTGGAAGGGACCTCTGGAAATCATCCAGTCCAACCCCCTGCCAGAGCAGGTCCACCCAGAGCAGGTCCCACAGGAACGTGTCCAGGTGGGTTTGGAATGTCTCCAGAGAAGGAGACTCCACCACCTCCCTGGGCAGCCTCACCAGTTCCTCAGCTGTTGGTGCGTGGTAGCCTCGTGGAAATGAATGGTGCTCTTTCAGGGCAAAGAAGCCCTGACCTGGCAACACCTCCCCATCATCAGGCTCCAGCTGCATGAATTGTTGAGCACTGACGTATTCTTAATCACAAATAGCGTTAATATCTCAGAGGAAAGTTTAGGGTTTTTTTTAGGGCTTGGAAGAAGTTGTGCAACAAGCCCTTGTTGCCTTGCCCTGGAGTGTTTGACTTAAACTTGAGGCTGATGCACAAATTGAATATATGGGGAGACTATGGCCTCCTCTGTCCTGGGTTTAAGTTCCTGTTCCTATTTAAGAGGTTTCTGGCTCTGTGGGAGGCTTCCCTCCCATTCCCCCCTCTTTAGCTCCGTGTGGGGCTGTGTGTTGATATCAAATGACTTCACGGATCTGGTAGAGAGAAAAAAAAGAGCCGCAAAAGCCTGTGGGCATCCTTGTGTGTTTGACAAGATCGTTCCCTGTGTCTTGTTTTTGTGTGGCTACACAAACAGTCCTGCCAATTAAATGCGCCCACGTGTGTGTGTGCTTACCTGCAATGCTTAGAGATTGATATGTGGTTTTAGTACAGGATTGCGCTTTGGTCCGGGCAGGAAAATGAAATCTGTAGGATTCACCTTGTAAAAGCATCTCACTGAGCTGGAATTGCTGGCTTACGGCTGTCACCAGCTCTGCTCTGGGACCGCGTATTTCTCATGTCAAAGCCAGAAATCTGTGGATTTTCTGGATGGTCAGACTCACCGGGTCCTCTGCAAGAAAATGGTTTATCACCAAAATCACCTTCTTTGTAATCCATGAAGACCTGTCTCTTGGATGCTCAAACGTGGTTAGAATCTACTGAATGTGACTGAGAGTTTAGTTACACAACAAAAACTGGGTTTAAACAAAGAAAATGGCCATAAAAGGAAGTCTGGTTTCAGTGGAGACTGTTGCTGTAGCATTATTTTAGTATTTTTCTAACCCCTTTTTGACCAGAATAACTCAAAGAAGTGATGATTTATATTGTGTTTTGAATTATAGCTAGTGGAAAACCACAATAATCAAAGTGTGTGGTTGTTCTAAATTGGCACCAGTCTAAGTGAGAGGAGGATTAGCCTTGTACTGCTATTGTTTGTTCTGAGCCTGTTGACTGTGTTGGTGTTGTGTAAGTTTTTTTCCATGCAGAAAACAAGGAAATAATATTGATAAGAAAACACAATACGGATGCTGGGACTGTTTCACGAGATAAGATTTAGATTTCCGTATATACTTGAATGGGAGTCAATCGTCCTTTTTTGGGTGCTCAAGGCCCGTAGCATTGTGTCTCTGAACTGAAAGAGAACAATGAAACGTTAAGAGTGACCTGCTGAAAACCACCCCGTGGGATGGAAAGGGAAAGGCATCGGCAGAAAAGCGTCCTCTCCGACAGCGATAGCACAAAGAGATGACGAGGTGCATTGTCCCAACCAGATGAACTCGTTCTGTAGATTTTAAAGCCACTCTTAAATAATCTCTGATTTAGAGCTTGGAATTCTTTCGTGGTGGCTCTTGTAATTAAAAGCAAACCAGTCAAGCAAGCACTGGGCCAAAGTACTATGGCCCTGTACTCAGCACTGGTGAGGCCACACCTTGAGTATTGTGTCCAGTTTTGGGCACCTCAATCCAAGAGAGATCTGGAGGTGCTGGAGCGAGTGCAGAGGAGGGCAACGAAGCTGGTGAGGGGCCTAGAAGACAAATCATATGAAGAGCGGCTGAGGGAGCTGGGACTGTTTAGTTTGAGGAAGAGGAGGCTGAGACCTCATCACTCTCTACAACTACTTGAAAGGACACTGTAGAGAGGTTGGGGCTGGTCTCTTCTCACAGGTAATTAGTGACAGAACGAGAGGGAACGGCTTCAAGCTCCAACAGGGTAGGTTTAGATTGAACATTAGGAAGGAATTTTTCACCCAAAGAGTGGTCGGGCATTGGAACAGGCTGCCCAGGGAGGGGGTGGAGTCACCATCCCTGGATGTGTTTAAGGGCCGTTTAGATGCAGTGCTGAGGGACAGGGTGTAGGGGAGGACTTTGTAGAGTAGGGGAGATGGTTGGACTCGATGATCCCAAGGGTCTCTTCCAACCTCAATGATTCTATGATTCTATGAAAGAGCGTGTAAGGGAGCTAATCACCTTAAACTCACACCTAGTAATCTCTTTTCCTGCCTTCGTTGGGTGCTGGGTCGATGAGGTTGTGGTCTGTGAATTCTAGTCATGAATGCGTTTAGACTGTGTCCTGGTAGCCTGCTGGCTCTGACTGCTCACAATGGGCTTTTACACCTCTATTTTTCCAAGCTTCTTGCCCTTTGGAACAGTTGGATGATTCAGCCATTCATGCCTCTATAACTTCATTTTAATGCAGTATCTTGGGTTTTCTTCCTTGTTTACGAGCCTTCTTGAAGTCTGTCTCCAACATATCGTAGAAAACACTTGGGTGCTCTCGCTGCCTGGTAGGTAGGACCTTCTCTTTCTTAGCTGATGTGTTGGAGTGCAAACTAGAAGCTTCAGCTAACCATTACTTAAATGTCTCCTGCACTGCAAGAACCTGTTTGTACCCTCCCTCCATATGTACTTGTTATCAAATACAAGGAAATGCACCATTTTGACGCATCTCATAATATACTGCTGCCGTAATTGTCACTGAGCTAATGACACCTCTGTGGCTGGACTTTTCTAGAGTGCTGGGGTTTGGGTTTTGGAGGTCTTGGTCCTTCCAGCCTGTGCAGGACCCAGACAGTGATGGTCCTCAGGGATTTCCAAGCGTGTTCAGGGTTCAGTGCCTCTGGCTGGGACCTGAATCTGTATTTGTACCCTCTATTTCCTGATCTCCTCCTCTTGTGGTGCCTGTCTGCTTTTGGGAAGACACGTCTCCCTTTCCATCTCTCCTGAGCTGAGGTGGTTAAGCCGCCTTTGAAATAGCTTGCCTTGGGATAACATTCCTTTCCCTGGCTTAGGGCAACTTTCTCAGACCAGCCCGTGTTTTGTGGCTCACAGGTTCTTGTGTGGCACGATTTCTCCTTTGATGAGCCCTTCTCAGGCAGGAGCTGTGTGGTGCCTGAAGCTGTCTCTGCTTCCAGCAGGTCTGGAAAGCTAAATGCCAATTAGTGTGTTATAGTTAGAACCTATCTATTGGCTTGCCATTGCCATGAGGGGGGGAGGCTGTGCTCTCCCTCTGGGCTTGGTGCTTTCTTTCCCTACCTTGTGCTCGTTTCTTGTGCTCATTTGCACATCCACTTGTGTGCTCATCTGCTCTTAACTCAGTCAAAACTCATGTTTTCTTTTGCAGGGTTGAAGTTCAATTAGGAAGGAGTGTCAGGGCTTGCACAGGGAGGAGGGTAAGGCCGTGAAAAAGGGAGAAGAGGAGATGAGTTCTCTATTCCCTCTCTTCTTCTTCCTCCCAGGGTAGTAAAATGTTGGTTTGACTCATCTGTAATATGTAAATTCATCCTAATTCAGCAAGGAAAACTGATTGGCCTTTGCTGAGCCCTCTCCTGTGCCAGCTTGCTGCCCGGGCACACGGGTGCTAGTTCTAGCATGAAGAAGGGACAGAAAATGCACTCAGGTATGAGGAGAGGGGGATTGTGAGAGCTCTGATTTACATCACGTTAAGCTTCCCTGTTGCTTCTTGCCACCAGAGCAGGGGGGGAAAGCCCAGCACAAAATATTTGTGGGGAAAGAGGTTACAGGCACCACTTCTGCTGCTGCCCAGTAGATGTGGGTTGCTGTGGGATACTGGGGTTATCACAGGTGCTTGAATTTTAGCTGGCAGCTGTGTTTTGTGTGTGGTGTGGGTTTTTTGAAAGGTGGAGAAGAGAACAGCAAACATCTCTACAGTTACCAAGAGTCAAGTGTTTCAAGTAGAGAGCAAGTAAATAAGTAAATTTAGAAATAAATTGTCCTCGTCGTGGAATCGTCTGGGTTGGAAGAGACCTTTTAGATCATTGAGTCCAACCATCGGCCTCACACTGACAAAAACCACCACCAACCCATGTCCCTCAGCACCACGTCTGCCCGGCTGTCAGATACCTCCAGGGATGGGGACTCCACCACTGCCCTGGGAAGCCCCTTCCAAGGTGGAAGTAAATGTGGAAGCTTATACTGGTAATTCAGGAGCGAGCCCAGTGTCCACATGCTCCCCTCCTTCCAGCAGCCCCAGCGCAGGATGGGACCCACGCTGCCCAGCACAGAGGGCTCCTGCCTGCCCAGGAGCTGTCTGGAAGTGGCAGGAGTTCAGGCTGTCATCACCTGCAGTGTGCTTTATCTGCTTTTTCTTCTTCTTTAAAAAGCAGGCAAACAAGTCCTGCTTGTGCTCAAATGACCTCAGCTGACTCGCAAATGAATATGGTTGGTTTCTTTCCATAGTTACATCTGTGGTTCCTTTATTTCTTTTCATTAGATCAAGCCTCAGAGGTCCAGGTGACAATGATGTTGACTGAAAGCTGTAAACTAAGAGGACTTCATCACAGGTAAGCAAGATGGTGTTTATAAACAAAGCTATATCTGTGCCAGCTGAAAATACTTGTGCTTAAAGCTTCCTAAGCACAAGAGAGGGGAGAGGAAACATTTTTTTCAGAAAGCAACCTTTTGTGATTTTGAAAGGGTTTTTTAAGCTGTGAAGAGCTGGAAGTAGTTTTGGGTCACTTGAAAATAGAGAATTCTAGATAAGCACTCTTTGCAAGAGGAAGCATATAAGCTTTTTTCTATCTGCACAATCAATAAAATAGTAGCAGTGTGTGTGGAAAATGGGGCAAGTGTTTGGTTTGGTGTTCCAAGCCTCACAGTGAAATAGAGGTGGATATTCCTTTTATATATTTTTAGCTATTACAGCAGAAGGTGCTGCAGGCTGTGTTGGGTTACGCTGGTTCTTGCACGGGCTAGTTGTTAAACGTGGTGGGATCTTAGTGATGATGACAGCAAGTATATCTGTGGGTTGATTATCAGTTTAGCTAATTTACTAGTCTGTATTGTTCAGAATCTTCTATGTGGCATGGAAAAAACCCTGTGATTAGGTACCCTCCCACGTGGAGATGAGGAAAAGCTTCTAGCACCCTTGCACATGTGTGGTCCTGCTGTGGCTTCATGACATCACTCACGGGATTAATTCCTTAAAAATTAATGGTATGATTTTTTGTGGGTGATGGCTTAAGTTTTTTAATTGATGCCCCAAACAGCTTGAGTTAGTGGCAGCTTTGCAGCTTGGATTAAAGGCTGAAATTGGCCTTAAAGATCTTCATTACTGGCAAGGAGGCAGGTAGGAGGAAACTTGTACTCATTGGCAAGTCCCTAGATTGGTAATTTGGTTTTTTTACTGGTAATATGAAGGAAATGAGAATAGTTCAAGTAGAATTATTAGTTCTATGTGGATTTAAAAATCTGCTTTTCTAAGAAATATTATCAATATTATAATTAAGACCTTGCCTAAAATTCAGAATTATTTTAAGAGGAGTGCAGGTTCTTGGGGAAACATACTTAAAACTGAAACAAAATCAAACAACCCCCTCTCATCATTCAAAATCAGTTGATGCTGTAGGAAGATGTTTAATCAGTGCAGCATGGGGTTTTCTGAGCCATAAGGAGTGATAAAACGTCTGGGATAAAACTCCTGACATACTTCTACATTTAGAGTACAATTTTGTGTCGATTCAAAACTAAAAAATCCTGCTCTGTCATTTTGAAGTGAATCAAACATGATGTTTTGACGTGTTTTTTTTTTTTTTTTTTAACCACTCTGTAACGGAGCTGTAATCATTCTAAATGCAGCTGTAGATATAAAAAATAAGCTTCCAAGTTGAGGATATGTCGCTGCTTAATCTAAATGATAAGCCTGTATTCACAGAAACTTATTTCAGCCCTTAAGGACCAAGAGAAAAAAAAATAATGCAGGGTTCTTCCTAATGGGAAAGTGTTCAAATATCTCATTTTAAAAAAATAAAAAATCTTTATGTTGTCGGTTATTTGGAGACCTTGTGCCCTGCAATTCATAGAATCATACAGTTGTCCAGGTTGGAAGGGACCTGTAAGATCATTGAGTCCAACCATCAACCTAACTCTGATGAAACCCATCACTGAACCATGTCTCTAAGCACTCTGTCAACTCAGCTTTTAAATACTTCCACGGATGGTGCCTCAACCATCCAGTGCTTAATTGGGCAGCCCATTCCAAGGCTTGATGACCCTTTCAGTCTAAAAATTTTTCCTAATATCCAACCTGAGCCTCCCCTGGTGCAACTTGAGGCCGTTTCCTCTTGTCCTAAATACTGCAAGATAAAACGCTTTTCTTCAATGTTGAATTACTTTCACTTAATGTTTTTAGGAATTGAGAAGATTTTTTTTTTTTTAATATCAAATTTCAGTTTAATAGAATTAATTTCTCTCCGTGTCTTCCAGGAATCTGCTGCCTATCACTCATGTCTGTATAGAAGAGGGGGAGAAACCAATGGTGCTGCTGCCGTACATGAACTGGGGGAACCTCAAACTCTTCTTGCGACAGTGCAAGCTGGTCGAGGCCAACAATCCGCAGGTGCGCTCAGAAACCTGGGGCTTCTTCCCCATTAACTTTAGGCTTGGTTTGTCACCCGGCTGCCTGAGCCTTCAAAGAAATCCTTGTGGGACTCACTATGTTCATTATCGTCGTGATAATGGAAAAATTGGTGAGCAGGTTCCCCAGCCAGTGTTTGTCTTGATTCATACGAGGAAACGTCTTGCGCGACATCCAGAGGGCACGGAGCTGAGTTAAACTCTGATTGGTGTAGGAGCTGGTGTATCAATGCATCAACCAAAAATACCAAAAAATAGAGAAGATGGTATATGGTTGTGGATTTAAGTTAGAATACACAGAGGGAAATTGTGTATGGAGAAATTTCAGATTTACGGATTGGTTTTGGGGGGTGTATAATTAATAGATTATCCCTTTAATTACTGGAGTTATTTATTTTATAGTAAGCCTAAAGCACTTCTGTTAAACTTTTGTGGTGCTGCTCTAGATTTATATTAAGTAAAATAACTGGATTTATTTAACTTTAGATACTAAAGGAAGTGATCTCTGATTTTTATCTTTTTTCCCTGCTGTGGGTGCTCTTTAGGCATTCATAACTTTACTGTGTTTCAATGGAACCTGGTACATACAATATATTATGAGAAATGAAAAAGAAAATATTCCTAGATGAGAACCTGTTTTCCATGTTTTTAAAAATCTGAGTAAGTGCTTAATGCTGGATGTGTATTTGTACTAGAACTATATCCCTCTTGGTAGGATTATCTTGTATTTTCTTCAGCTTCACCTTGGTTTGGCTTCTGTCTTTAGACTAAATCAGTGCAGTCTCCTTCCTGAGGCCAGGAAGAAGAATCACAGGCCCCTGTTTTGTAGCAGATTTCAAACCAGCAAGGGCTGCCTATCTCTTAATTTACAAGTTATGATAAACTGTTGGGATCTTTAACTTTGATTTTACTTTTTTTGCCACTTAATCTGAGTTATAAATCCATATGCAACGCGCTAATATCCCTTTCTGAGAATTTAATCCAGATTATAAATACCATTTCTGCTTATCTCAAACAGGAGTTACCTCTTAGTAACTAGTTATGACTGCACTTCACTATCCAAAAATGGGACACGTGGAGTCCTACCTACTTATTTTAAGACGGAACTTTTCTACAAGTACCTAAACCACACTCTGAGTTTTCTGAAATAATCCATGGCTATTGTTCTTAATAAGAACCTGTCAACAAAGAAGCCAATTTATTATCATTTTAATTTAGTATTTCCTTTATTTTGACCCCCAGTCTTGCAACTTCAGCGTGTCCACCAGCACAGCAAAATTTCGGAAACACTAGAGCGAGCACAGGGTATAAATATGCTCAAGGGTTTAATTTATACAGGGCTGTGAAGGTGTAAAAGTTGATGGAGCCACCAGTCTCTGGTCCTAGTTTTCAGCAGTAGATGGCAACAAGAATTTTGACTGCAGTTCGGGCTCTGCTGCCTGGGAATGAGTTGGTTTCCAGAGAAACAAAGTGAAAAAAAAGTGCAGTAAGAAGAGTAAAATTGACTATTTTTTGCTCAGGCTCACCACTAATCAAAGGAAAAGCTGTGGAGCAGTGAGGCAGTTCCAAATTGGAAGCATTTGCCCTGGCATGGAAAAAAAAAATAATTAAAAAATGTTAATGTTTCTAATAAGGAGTGTAAGTTTTCAACAAGTGTGTAATAAGCTACTAGAAAGCATCAGCCGCGCAGGGTGCGGGAGGGGGCACTGGGACACAGCAAAGCCATCCCCTGGCAGGCACTGGGCTGGCAGTTTTGCCATGAGTCTTCTCCTGCTCTCTTGCAGGCGATTTCCCAGCAGGATCTTGTACATATGGCTATTCAGATTGCCTGTGGAATGAGCTACTTGGCCAGACGGGAGGTCATTCACAAAGACCTGGCTGCTAGAAACTGCGTGTAAGTACTCAACGGGTTAGAGGCATCCTGCAGGTCATGTTACCTCAATAGCTAGAGCTTTCTCCAACTAATCATCTCTGCTGCAAAATGTACCACTGGTTGGGGTTTTCTTGGGTCTTGTCAGTGAAGCTGTTTGTCTCTAAGCATAAGGTGAACCAGAAAGCATGGTTTTCTAGAAAGCAGAAGATCCTCATCTTAAAAACTCTTGCTACGTTTTGACTATCCTTATTTTTTCAAAGGCTTGAAAAATATTAAAGCTTCCCTTAAACTTTAATGAGAACTTGGTATACCTTTGGCTGTCTACTAATGGATAGACTTTTGTATTAAGTTAGTTTTCTTCTTTTTTTCTTAAAAAAATAGCCTAGTGGCTTTGATCACTGGTAGATTTCTTAGTTGTGAAGTGATGGATGGAAATGAATTGTTCTGTTTGGTAGGGATGTCCAAGTAGGATTTGAGACCATCTTCTGACTGGAGTATGTCCTCAAGATAAAGAGATTTTTTTGAGGTGTTTAGTGACTTCTATAAACCAAATCGCTCAGAGGCCACCAGCTGTGTTCATTCTTCACCTGCTTTGATACCTAATAAGGGGAAACATAGAGGGTTCTACCTAAACTTAGCTAAACATTTGAAAATACCTAAAGGAACAGTTAGTCCATGAGCTTAGTGTTATGATATCTGCAAATAACGTCATAATTCAAGTAACGCGGGTACGTATCAGCATTCAAGACTGTGTTTGAAGCCTTGAATTCAAGTTCTTGATTTGAAGAGAGACTTCTGCTTTTTGCCTCCCCCTGCAAAGGCCGTGTAGTGGTCTATTCATGAACTAGCAATGAGAGAGGAGGAGGAGGAGGAAGCGTCTCTGTGCTCTTCCCCAGAGCTGTGTACAAATTGTCGGTCAATGAGTAAATTCTAATGAGGTGACTGAACTGATGGATATAGAGTTTTTCACCTGAAATGGGCTATTAGAGGTCACTTTGAGATTTGATGAGCTCTGCTTGATCATAAATGATTTCATTCAATCACCGTTGGATCACTCAGGGTGAATACACGTCTTGCATTCCTCCAGTTACGGTGCTTCACTTATTTTAGGAGGAAAATAGAATGCCTCGTGGTCTAGTCATTGTTTCTTCTTCTGTCTGTTTTACAAAGATAATATTGATGAACTACTTAGTTTCTCAGAATTTCTGCCCACATCTTCATGACCTTGCTGTGTTCATTACATGTAATGCAAGAGGCTTTTTGCCTCAGCAATACCTACAGGGGTTTCTCGGGTCCTGTCTTCTGCCAGTGCAAGGGTGGAAAGACTGGAGCACGCTCACGAATCTTCAGGTTCCTCAGTTGTCTGTGAAGGAGTGACAGGGTTTCTGTCTTTTCATATGCCCTTGGAAGTACCTCCTGGGATCCTCAAGGCATCAATCCCTCCAATATCTTTAAGGCACAGTTATTGAATCACCTTGTTGTACCCCTTTTTGACTGGGGGTGTGCTTTGATTGTTCCCACATAGTCCTCAAAGGGGAAGCTCAGCTCCTGTCTCTGCATTTTCCATGGCCACCATGCCCATCTGGTGCATGGGCTGCCTCGGGGCCCGGCCACTGCTGTCCCTTAGAGCTCTGAACCTCTGTCTCAGCAATTAATAGTCAAATATGGGTCAGGTTTCCAACACCAGGAGAGGTCCTGCTCCTGAAATTTAGTCTGACTTCCCTACCTCAGGGTTCTCAGGAGAAACTCTTGCTATAGCTTTCATCCTTTGTGCTTCTGTCCACAAAACTACTCTGTCCTCTCTGGTGCAGTCCTTCACCCAGTTCTTCAGACGTCCCAACCAGAGCCAGTCGAGCTTCTGATGTTGCATCCCAGGGGCTAAAAGTCAAAACTGGGAGACACTTCAGCACTTGTGCTTGTCCTAGGGTATTGTTTGATCTACTTCATCCATTGGTGTAGCAAATGCTGGGACAGAGGGAGCAGTGAGATCCCCCTGAAGCCATTTCGTGTGCTTTTGAACTGGTGCCAGCACACTAGTCCAGCAGAATCTTCCCTGGTTCTTGTGCTGTGTAAGGATGCTCCGTTTGATACAGAGACTCTTTTCCTAATTCCTGTTGCTCTTCCTCTCTGATGAAGGTGTTGAGGAAGAAGTGGTCCCACAGGAGACGAAGATCATAAACAGTGCTCCAGGGAGATGACCTTGTGGCAGCCTCTCGTTTCCGTGCAGGGAATGAATTGCCTCGTGCCCTTGCTGTGTCAGGGGTTGGCAGTACAGGCAGTTTGACTCCCTGCCCTCTTGGGGCAAAGTCCAGCTCTGCTTTGCTTGTCATACGTGTGATGCCGTGTGCTGGCAGTTAAAATCAATTCATGGAGCACCTGGCAGTTCTTCTCCGTGGGGAAATGCAGGCAGGAGCTGAGCATCAGCTGACGTGTCCTGCATTAAAAACCTACAGCTACCCCAGGAGTTCTTGTGAAGAGGAAAAAGAGGGTGCCAGTGGTCAGGATCCTTTGAAGGGCTATGTTCATCTGCCACCCCTGTGCTCCCCAGCTCTCTTCCTCTACTATGAAGGACGGGGAGAAGCTGGTATGAAGTGTATCAGACTTACCTACCTGTGCCCTAATTTTGGGAAGGGAGCCAGGATCACAGTGGTCTTCGCTGGTTTGTTAAAGGGGGAAGTACTTTTGGTCTCTCATCTCATAGCACAGGTGGGCCCAGTTAGAGTGGACATATGGATGACACAAGTCAGAGCTCTCTAGTCACTGGAAAATTACCCTTTGTATATTGGATTTGTTTATAGACAGGTTATAGACTTATAGAATGGTTAGAGTTGGAAGAGACCTTAAAGATCATCCAGTTCCAAGCCCCCTCCAACCTGGCCTTGAACCCCTCCAGGGATGGGGCAGCCACAGCTTCTCTGGGCAACCTGGGCCAGGCTCTCACCACCCTCACACCAAACAAGTTCTTTCTGAGATCTCATCTCCATCTCCCCTCTTTCAGTGTCAAACCCTTCCCTCCTCCTATGGCTCCCCTCCCTGATCCAGAGTCCCTCCCCATCTCTCCTGGAGCCCCTTGAGGGACTGGAAGGGGCTCCAAGGTCTCCCCGGAGCCTTCTCTTCTCCAGGCTGAACCCCCCAACTCTCTCAGCCCCCCCTCCCAGCAGAGGGGCTCCAGCCCTCCCAGCATCTCCGGGGCCTCCTCTGGCCCCGCTCCAACAGCTCCATGTCCTTCTGCTGTTGGTGGCCCCAGAGCTGGAGGCAGGTCTTTGAGTGGGGTCTCACCAGAGCAGAGGGAAGGTAGAGGTCTTCTAAGCATTTCTCTGAACTCTTAAGAGTGATTAGATATGGAAATTTTCTCAGCCTTATATTTGAGGGCAATGAACTGACCTGAAATTGCATAGAAATGGGATTAATAAGAAGGTATGTGAGATAGTGAAGCAGGCAACACACAAATTGAGCATTTCTCTTTAATTTTGCTCACCAAAATAAAGAAGTAATTGACAAGCGGAAAGACAGCCAACACTGGTTTGTTACAGTCTTATTTCTGTGGTTTTGTCAGAAGATGTTAAAGCCAACATCTTACCCCTGGTCTGAAGTCAGCTGTTTATGAGAACATTGAAATCTGTTACACGCTTTAAGCTCAGAAGAGTAAGAATTAAGATCCCAGAGGCAGGGAAAAAAAATCTCTCGGCTCAGTGTGTGCTTTTGAGTCATCTTTTCTTGATTAAGTTTCCCTTAGTCAGTGTCCTATTTCTGACAACAGTTACAACGAATATCTCTTGTTGAGGGGAAGAAATATCTTACTGGATTGCTTGGTTAGAGACAAGCTTTTTGGCCACACATAATATTAGTTGCTTTAACGAGGTGTTACTAGATCTTGCTTTGCTTAAGTCTTTGGCTCATTATTGCTACAGAGGTACTATAGCTAAAATTTGTTTAATTGCTCTGAGGGGGATCTCTAAGGGAGGGGGAATAATTTAAGGGAGTTTGTTTGCTTTAACTGTATTTTTATGCACTTGTAAATGTTTGATTTTATTTAAGACTGATTTTTCTAGTGCTTATCTCTTAACGTAGAATAAATACGTTCTTTGATAATATTTGATAATCGCAGAATAAATGTGTCTGGATCTAGAAGAACGCCAGCCCTTTGGAATGTGGCTGGTGTAATTAGCATGCCCCAGTTAAATCCCCACTCAGAAACCTAGGGCTGAGCATAAATATTTTCTGTGAAACTATGATGCCAAGTTTGCTCAACGCTTCTGTTCTTTTAAATTAGCATTGACGATGCACTTCAGGTTAAGATTACAGACAACGCGCTATCTCGAGACCTATTTCCTATGGACTACCATTGCCTGGGAGATAATGAAAACAGACCAGTTCGATGGATGGCTCTTGAAAGCCTGGTTAACAATGAATTTTCCAGTGCTAGTGATGTGGTAAGTTGGGTTTGGTTTGGTTTTCCTCTTGCATTTTGTAAGTGTATTTCGTTTACATTTTTCCCTTTTTTCAGCCATTGGAGAATCGTGGCACTGAGTAGGTAACAGTGATTTGTCCAGAACAGCATCTACACACCTGCTTCCTGCACTGGGGGCTTGTGGCAGAGAGTTCAAAGATGGAGCAGGCCCTCCTTGCACGGCAGAATTGTCTATTGCGTGCTGTTTTTCTTGGTAGAGTTAGCAGAAGAGGCGAACGATCTGTACTGGGACTTGTCTGCTGTTTGAATGAACGGGATGCAGAGTCCACAGCAGAGTGTTTCAGCTGCAGTCTCTCAGAGAAAAGAAGGGAAGATTTGCTTCCCTTGACCTGCTGGCTACAGATTTTGTGAACACAGCACAGATTGCAGCTGGCTTTTTTTTTTTTTCTGCTCCAAGGCTGTGCCACTGATGCATTCAGCTTGTTCACCAGGACCCCCAGGTCCTTTTCTGCAAAGCCAATTTCTAGGTGGTTGTCCCCAGGCAGTGCATGGAGCTTTTTCCTCCCAGATGTAGGACCCTGCATTTGCTCTCCTTGAACCTTGAGGTTCCTGTCAGTCCATTTCTCCAGCTTCTCAGGGTTCTTCTGTGCAACCCTGTCCTCCAGCCTCAGCCCCTCTGCCCAGATTGGTGTCATCCACGAGCTTCCTGAGAGTCCAGGTTGTTCCTGAAAATAAGAGTATTGATTCCCGAGCTGCTAGTTGGACAACTAGTGCTGGTGACAGCAATTTGAGTCCAGCAGTGTGGCCACTTTAATGTCAAGGTCTCACTAGTTTGGTAGAAGGATCTACAACTACTTGAAAGGACACTGTAGAGAGGTTGGTGCTGGTCTCTTCTCACAGGTAATTAACGACAGAACGAGAGGGAACGGCTTCAAGCTCCAACAGGGGAGGTTTAGACTGAACATGAGGAAGGAATTTTTCACTGAAAGCGTGGGCGGGCATTGGAACAGGCTGCCCAGGGAGGGGGTGGAGTCACCATCCCTGGCTGTGTTTAAGGGCCGTTTAGATGTGGTGTTGGGAGATATGGTGTAGGGGAGGACTTTGTAGAGTAGGGTTGATGGTTGGACTCGATGATCCCAAGGGTCTCTTCCAACCTGAATGATTCTATGATGTCAAAGGCCTTGCTGAGGTCAGGGTGAACATCCATTGCTCAGCCTGTGTCCTGTCTCTCAGCAAGGAACTAGTCAGGTTGGTCGGGCAGGGGTTGCCCTCAGTAAATCCAGGCTGGCTGTTCCCAGACACCTTTACGTTTCATGTACATGGAAGTGACCCCCAGGATCCCATCGAACATCAGGAGCTGCTGTTAGACAACCTGACCTGTAGTTCCCCAGACCCCACCTCTTCAAGAGGGTGCTTTTTCTCCAGGTGTCAGCAACCCCCCAGGCACACTTGCAGTGGTCTCCCAGAGATGCTGAGCGCAGCGTTGGGGTGACTTCAGCCTGCTCCTGCTGGATGGAGCTCCATCCCTGCACGCTGGTGCATTCTGGCTGTGCTCCTCAAGCTGCCTTCTCCTGCGTCCACCCTCTCTTCCTCCTCCTCAGTGCCTGAGCTTAGTCAGTGCATCCAAGGTGGCCTTCTACCCTGCTTGCTCAGCTTCCTGCACACCAGAACGGACTGTTCTTGCGCTTACGGGAGATCAACCTGTCGTAATTAGTGCTAATGAATGGTAAACCACTTGCCCTTAAGATCCTTTCCTGCAAAGGGGGTATTTTCTTTGGTAGCGATGCTTCCCTTAACACGGCCACATCCAGAGATTGTAATCTGCATCTTAAAACATGCAAGTTGAGAAAACTCTCAAGAAGTTCTGGTGGTTGTTGTGGTTTTTTTGTTTTTTTTTTTCCTCATTGTCATGGTCTCTGTATTAGTGCTCAAGCCACATAAACAAAAAAAGAAAAAAAGAAAAAAAAAAGGAAGGAAGGGAAGGAGTCAGCTCTGCTCCAGAAATACTTCTGTACTCACTGGAAAATGTGTGGGGTTTTGTGTTATAACAAACTTGAAGACAGAACAGGAAATAGAAGTTGCCTGCAAAAGCATGTTTTTAATAATACTAAATGGGATCAATTAAATGTTGATTTCTTATTCTTTTGGTTTGTTTTGTGGTTTTTTTTTTAAATCTGGAACACGAAAGCGTTCACTGTTTGTGAAGGCTGGAAACCAAAGCTTATGTAACACTGGCAGTGAAATGGAGAATTTTATTAGGATGAAGGCACCTCGGTATCACAACCCTTTCAGAAAACTAGTGCAATTCAGCATATATTCCACTCTATTTTAAGAAAAAAAACTACTCCTTGTGTTATTTAGGGGTAAATCCAACTCAGCTTCCAATACATCGTTCTTGACTTTGCATACGGAGCTGTCTGAGTTCTGCAGCCTGCAAAAACAGGCAGTTTTTCCGGGTCTAGAAAAAATACTGTCTGCCCTAAATATCATCTTTGCATTTACCTGGATACTTCGTACAAATGTGGTGTGATATGTTTTTGCCTGTTTGCCAGGAAGGAACAAATGTATTTATAATATATATATAACGGGTGGTGAAGTGTGTTACAAACAATCGAGGTGGTGTCTGTTAAAGATGCCGTTGGTATGTGTTCTAGGCTCACTCTTTGGATGCATTTCCTTAAAATGGTTTTGCTGGCTTGAAACATCCCTGATGTGTTCCTCCTCTGCCAACAGTTGTATCAGGCAGCCAAAGACTAGAAAAACAAGACACGATTCCTGTTGAATTTGAATTCTATGGGTTTTTCCCTCTGTTGGACATGAAGCTCTGCATCCCTTTATGCCATTTTAGTGCAGCTAGCTAGAGAATTAGAAAGAGCTATATTCTTAAAGTAGTTTTGCTCGAATCGCCCGTTACTCTCATGTTCTAGGTGCACTTGTCCCTTGGTGTTTTTCTTAACTGCAAATTAAAAGGATATCCTTCCCACACTGCTAATAGATGGCTCTTCGGAGCAGGGCCACGTCTAGTGCTAGAACGAGGGGTGATGGCTTCAGACTGAAAGAGGGGAGATTTAGATTAGAAATTAAGAAGAAATTCTTCACTCTGAGGGTGGTGAGACTCTGGCCCAGGTTGCCCAGAGAAGCTGTGGCTGCCCCATCCCTGGAGGGGTTCAAGGGCAGGTTGGAGGGGGCTTGGAGCAACCTGGTGTGGTGGGAGGTGTCCCTGCCCAGGGCAGGGGGTGGCACTGGGTGGGCTTTAAGGTCCCTTCCCACCCAAACCATTCTGTGACTCTCTGGTCTGTGCCCTGCTGTTCTAGCTCTGAGCTTCTCATCAGTGCCCGCTGACAGCATCCCTCAGTTAAAGATTCACTCAGGGGTTAGGGGTTTCTTTTGATTAAATCCAAGAATCTCTTGAGCCTTGCAGAATTCTGCTCCTTTTTAATAAACGATGATTTTTGCGGTGCGTGTAACTCGGGCAGTGAATCATTGGTGTGCAGTATCAGCACCATCTATGTTTTGTCTCTTGGGCCTCTTGATACCAGCCAGTAAATCACTTTACTCGTGCTGTACTTGCACGGGAATTGATGGATTGGTTTTTCGTCACCTCAAGCTCTTTTTGGCAAGTATTGTCGCCTGAATGTGTGGAATGCTGAGCCAGCTGTCAGCTCTGCTTAGATGAAATCTTTATTTTTCTCCTGAGTCCTACTTCTGAGCATCTATTCAAAGTATGCAGATGACTTTGATTTTAAAAAGCGATTCAGTCTGCTCTTCTGAAACTTTGGGTTTCATTTTGAAGAATTTCGTGTAGTTTTTTGAAGAGATAAAATGTAATATAAGATTATTAATTTTTTTTCTAAACAGTTTAGTGTTTAATATCCCTTAGATGTGTCAAGTGTTTTGAAATGTCAAACTGGAAAAAGGCAGTAAATAAATGATTTCTTTAGCATTTAAATCTTAGTGCACTAAGATTTTAATTTGAGTTCAACCTGACACCTGTTCTATGGTTCTTAATTGTCCCTATTGAAGGCAAAGTATTTTCATGTTGAACTCGAATATAAATATATATATATATATAGCGCATTTATGTAAAGCTTTCTTACTGTGTCGTCTTATTTATGACTGATGTTGTGGAATGTCTGAAGGAGCTCTCAGGACCTGGCACACTCATTTCTGTGTCCTGGTTCTTTTCAGTGGGCCTTCGGAGTCACGCTGTGGGAGCTGATGACGCTGGGACAGACCCCGTACGTGGACATCGACCCCTTTGAGATGGCTGCTTATTTAAAGGACGGCTATCGAATAGCTCAGCCAATCAACTGCCCTGATGAACTGTAAGTGCCTGTTTTTGGAAAAAAGAGTGAAATGTCTGTTTTGTAACTTGTAATTTTTGGCACGTTAAGCCAGCCTTATCAATGAAAGAGCCGGGTTTGCCTTCCCCTGCCTGTTTATTTTGCCATTTAGACAAACACTCCTGAAAGTATTTGTGTGGCTTCAGTGACCTACGCCAAGGAACTCAGGCTAAAATGAAATGCTTCTTGTTGTTGTTGTTGAGTTTCACTTAATCCTGACCCAACTCTTTTTCCTTATTCTGACACCTGGGAGAAATGGGGTTGATCAGGGTGGGAGGAGGAGCGGAGGCAAAGGGCTGGGGGTTTTCATAGAGTCTCAGAATGGGTTGGGTTGGAGGGGACCTTAAAGACCATCTGGTTCCAACCTCCTGCCCTGGGCAGGGACATGCAGCTTCGTGTTTGTGGGACTGCAGTGGAGGAAGCCACTTTGTAGATAGAGGGAATGTCCTTTCTCTCAGCAAGGTTACGGAGAAGTCTGTGTAACGGGGCTGAATGGCAGTGCTTGGGCTGTTTATTCCTAATCCCAATGGTATGGGAGAAGGCAAGAGCACCAGTGCTTCCAGTCACAGCAGGGCTGCTGATCATTTTGGGTGTCTGCCTTCTGGAGGAGTTGTTCAGCATCACGTATGAGAGATGCAGAGTTCCTTTTCTCTCTCTAGTGGTTTTCTAGTGGCAAATGCTGGTGTTCACTCTCAGGTGGCCTGGCTTACGGTCTCCCATCTTCCCTTTGTCTCCTGCCTTGCAGGTTTGCTGTGATGGCCTGCTGTTGGGCCCTAGATCCTGAAGAAAGACCCAAGTTTCAGCAGCTGGTGCAATGTCTCACTGAATTCCACGCGGCGTTGGGAGCCTACGTCTGAAAGTGCAGCAGAGAAGATCCAGTTCACTGATTTGGGAGAAGGCCCGGCGTCCGCCCGCAGCTCCCCGCGTCTCTCGGACTCACACACACGATGTGTATAAAGCAACACTAAAGGGAGAAAGCACTTCTTCCGAAACACTGTGCCTTAGAATGCTTTAGTAGTCGGAAGTTGGTTTTGTTTTTTTTTTTGTAAGACCTCTTGATGTCGAATATTTTCTAGATATCACTTTTGCTAAGTTAAATCGAGACCTTTTTATTTGCCATCAGGATTTTTAAAGTGTAGTGATAGTAAACTTAAACACGAGATTTGGATGGACTTTGCACTCTTACAGCAGACACGTGATATTTTTTTTTTTGGGGAAGGGTATATGGAACTGGTAGAAAAGCGAGGACAGGGGAAATTCATGCAAAAGCCATGCTGCAGAAAGCTTTCCCCACTTTTTAAAAACGTTGAAACTAAATCTTTCTGACCAGCTCTAGTGTTTGTTATTTGTATGTATCTGGAATAGCTTTTTTTAGTATCAACTTCTTCTATTTTGAGACAACAGCACATTGTGGTTGGATCCACAAGCGGCATCTTAACTTTTTTTTTAACCCATTCACAAATGTTTTTTTGAAAAGCTGGTCTTCGGGACGCAATATCCCCTTTTAAAAAGCGGTAAATGATTATGTAAAAGTGATTCCAGTTTACCTCATACGGAGTGTAGTAAAGGTGGGGTAAAAATGGTGCCCCTTCTTGCAGATAAAAGGCTGATGTGATTTTTTAAGATGGTTTTATGTGCTCAACAGAGGCCTTCAGAGAAGTGCCAAAGCAGCCCTTGTGTTGGGAGTCTTTCACCTCAGACTTCTGGATCACAGTTTCTCTTGTTCAGAAAGGTACTGGTTGTTTTTTATGGGCTTTTATGGCCTGAAATGGGCTTAAATATATAAATATATATTTGTAAAGACACTTGCAGAGTAAAGAATGTTTTTCTATTACATCTAATGTGAAAGCTTGGTCCCTCACGTTGCCCTGTGTGTTGAACGTGCAGGTTGGTGGTTGTCGTTGGGCTGGAGTTGGTGTGAATTGTCTTCAGGTGGATTCCCTGCCTCCCTCCCTGCACACCTAGTCCCTGAGACTTCAAAATACTCTCCTGCTGCCTCCCTTAACCCAAATATCCAAATGCCCCTCGGGTTATTTTGAATTGGACACTACTTAAGAGGACCAAATGAGGTATTTCAGGAAAATGCGTGGTGATTGGAAATTGATTCAGCCTCAGTAACTTTGGGATTCTATATATAAGAAAATTCCTTGCAGAATAGCTTCCAGTTCTCCAGATGAACTGTAGGCTGCATCCTCACACGGTGGCACCAGGAGGCAGGTTGCCCTTCAGCACCATGTGAAACATGAAGAATTGCCAGAGTAAAGCACCCGTAACCTCGAGAGCTTGTGCAACCGCGTGGCGGGGAGCGTTGCCCTGACAGGCTCCGAGGCACTCGTGGCGTTTTAGGAGGCTTGGGTCTGCAAGTAGGAGCAGCTGGATTTGGCTGTGTCATGCAGATGTTCAGCTTTTGTTCTTTCCAGAGTTCTGAACCTTGCTGAAGAAAATTAATCCTCTCTAATTAGCACCACGTGAGGCAGAACCTTGTGCAGCCTGAGTCTCGCAGGCTGTGCCGAGCTAAAACGCAGGAGCTTTCCTGTCTGTGCTTCGGTGTTGGTGACCTGGGGGGAGCCAACCAAGTCCTGCTCTGTCCTAGAAGGAGATTTTCCTGCTGGCTCAAGTTTGGGCCTGTCATGACAGGCTGTGTTTGCTTGAATTAACTGAAACTGGTTTCATGGGGTTGGCTTGGGAGTCCCTGAGCGTGGTGGGGGTAGCGGTGATTTGGTTGCGTGGGCTCCTGTGGTCTTTTTCTTTTCTGACCCAGGAAAACTCTGCCATGGCAGTACTCGTTCAGCATGACTTGGTTGCTGAAGCCATCAGTGGCAGAGTTATTCACATCCACATCTGTGTTACGATGGCATCTACAGAGCTGTAGGATTGACTTGAGGTGGGAAATGAGCCCAGGGTGAAAATGGTACACAGACCATTGGTCACAGAGGAGACTTGTGTCTTGCAAGATCTGTGACCATCTGGTGGATATCCAAAGTGACATCTAACCGCTGTGGCCTCAGGGTGGGTGTGGGATGTGCTGGGCTTCAGGCTGCTCCGCTCAATCAGCATGAGCTTGGGAATGGTAAACCACGTCAGCTTTTCCTTCAATAGGCTGTTTTTCCTCTGTTCCCAGATGAGTGTGTGCATCAGGAGAGACTAAGGAGTGGTCTGGTGTTGTGTGAAGGTACATACAACTACCAGTTTTGGAAATTCTACTTTAATTCAAACACACTTTACCTACAGGGGTTGAAGCTAAAATAGGCATTTTGCTGATGACAGGGCTACCTAGAATAGATGTCTTTCAGGCATTTATTGTACCTAAGGTTGCAAATAGCTTTCACACTGGCATTTTTCTTCCCTGCTGCATGTGATATATCTTAGCTCCATTGCCTTTTAGGAAAGCTCTTGAGGAGGAGGTCACTGGGGTAGGAGATTGAAGGTAGAAGGTTTTCTGGCAGGAGAGTGTTATCAGTAGCCTCTACTCTTAAAGTACACTAAAAGTCTCAGTATTGAAGTTTGGATTGCTTAATACCTGTTTCCTGAATACAGATATATCCCCCTCTTACCAAAGTCGAGTGTGGCACCACGTTTAGTGCTGGAGTGGCATCAAGAGCGTGTTGATGATAGTCCTTAGGTTGACAAGCTCCAGTGTTAGACTTGGATGGAGGCGTATTTTGTGTTGACAAGAAGAGGGTGAAAGAAGGGTGGCTGCCTTGGCCATACTAAACGTATCAAAGTCTTTAATGTTTTTTTCCCCGTGTCTGACTTGGAACAGGAGGTAACAGGGTCTGGCAGAGAGGTACAATCTGTGGACTTGATGTGTAGAAGGGACATTTTGTGTGGGGGAGAGCTGGGAGATGAGACCTAAAGCAGAAAGAAACAGCTGCGAATTCCCCAGAAATTTGATTGAACTAATTTCCCCAGAAATTGAACTAATTTCAAGGTGGAGACAGACCAGTCCTCCCTGTGCCCAACCCTCTAGAGCGTGATAGCTCCTTGCTGTGGATCCTCTGTAAAATAATGTCACTGGAGACCTGCCCAAGGGCTGTTTCACTCGGAGAACTGATGTGGAAGCTGTAGGGGAGGTGGAAATGGCTGGGGAAGTAACTCTATTGATGGGCTGAGAGACAAAAATCAGTAAACCATGTGGGAAATCATAGTGCTCCTGCGTTGAGGAAAAGCAAAAGGAGAGGCTTCGGGCAGTAAAGGAAACAGTGTGAGTGACCCTTGGGAGAGCTGGATGGAGCATGGCTGGTAGGTCAGTCAAGGAGGTAAAAGAACAGAAAGCTGTGGTTACAGGAAAGAGGAAACAGGGGAGGTGGTGGCTTCCAGGTTGTTAGTTTTGTTGGTTTTTTGTTTTTTGCGGGGCGTGATGCTGGGTGAAAAAATTGAGGCAAGAAGAGTTAAAAGACAAGAGATGCCGAGCATTGAGTGCAGGGTGTTACAGGACTCCCTGTGGAGGCAGAGGTCAGGGTTGGTTGGGAAAACTTAGGGTGGAGGAGGGCTCCAGAGTGAAGGAGGGGATCAAATCATGGCAAGAAGGAGCAGGGGTGAGGGAGAAGGCTGAGAGCAGGCAATTCATCAACAGCCATGGGCTGGGAGCTGTGGAGCTGCTGAATAAAGGGATAGAGAGGGCACCTGGGGAGCAGTGCAAAGAGAATGGCTGCTCCATGGGCAAAGGTTTTTCCATGGAACTCAAGAGATGCCTTGGAGGATCAAGGCTCTCTTCTTGGCTGTCTTGGCCAGCCTCCATGCTCAGGTTGTCCTCTGCTTCCCGCTGCGACTGTCTCCAGGTTTTCAGTGAAGGGTGAGCCTGGCATGGCAAGAGGTGCCGGTGAAGACGGTGTCGTTTGTTTCTGCTGGAGGTGACTTTGCTTTAGTGAAGTGTATTTACTTATTTATTGCTTGAGTTTGGCACTAAGAACCAGCAGCCCAGCTCCAAGTGGTTGTCTGGCAGGCTTTGTGCTAGGGTTTGGGAGAGGGATTGCAGTTGTTTGCTCTGGGAGGACACGTGAGTGGTGCGCTCCAGACTACGCGTGCGGAAAGGGCTTGAGTCAGCTGCTGCTTTTCAGAAGAAAGTGGAAATACTGCTGAGACTGTGGAATTTGTGTCCGGGTATTGGGTTTTGAGCATTTTTGTGGTAGCTGATGGATATGAATCATTTTGAAGAAAAGAAGGATTTAAAAAAAAAAAGGAAAGAAGTCATGCCATGAGTGTTATGAGTGCATCAACCACCTATTGTGTGAGTACATTCCTCGCAGGTAAATCTGTGTACCTGGTGCCAGGTATGGATTTGGCCATCTTCTGCAGCTCAGTCCCACAGCCCCGTGGTGCCAGCTCCCACAGGCTTACCTTGGAAAGCAGGTATCCACACACGTGCAAACGCCCACGTTAAAAAAAGAACCACCTCACTCGACACCAATGAAAGTGCCCGTGCCTGAAGGGTGTTCACGCAAACCTTGAGTTAGTGTCGGGGGAGAGCGGCCCTTGGTGTGGTTTCTGGCTCATGTGGGGTGTATTTTTATAACGTGGTTTGTGACTCGTGGTGGAAATGACCTGTCACCCGGGGATTGTGTGTGTTCAAGGCTGGGTTAACTCAGCGTAAGGAGTCTCTGTTCATCAGGTGAACTCCTCTTGGTGTTGGTGGGTTGTTTCTCAGATGCGGGGTGAGCCTGGCTGTAGCCTGTGATCTCAGGGCAGCAGTTTTAGTAAGAAGCCCTTGGAAGAAATAAATCTAATTAAAGTAAGAAGAAAGGGCAGGCTGCCTCCTGCTGAGAAGTGATGCGAGTGAGTTTTGATCCAAATAGCATACTGGAGCCACGGAGTGCCTGATAAGGAATCCATCTGGCAGCTGAAACGTGCCGTGCTGCTGCTGGGGGAGTGAGGCCTTTATGCCCTTGCACATCCAGGTTCTTACAGCCAGATAAGGACAGTCCTGCAGCCATCCGGGTGCTCCACGTGATGATGCTCTTGGAAATTGCTGCTTCCTCCCTGGTAAGGATGTGGAGAATGTGTCTTCTCTCTGAGGTGCTGCCTTGCAGATACCAGATTGAAATGGCATTCCAGGGAGGGAATATTTTGGGGGTGGGGGGGAGATGCTTTATTTCCAATGGCTCATCTCATTCTTTTGAGTGGACTTTGCCCATCCTGTCTTCTAACTGTATCTTGCCTTGGAGCAACATCTCATGCTTCGCACTCGCTAAATATTGCCTGTTTGATAAAAAGAGGAGGCCTGTGTCACCCCGCAGTAGCTGTGTAGCAGAAGGCAGGGTTTGTTTGCAAGATTCAGTGGGTTTGGGGGCTGGTTATTGGCCTGGCTGGGGCTGAGTGGAGCAGGCTCAGGGCTGGGGAAAGCTCGGCCTGTGTCCCCATGTGCTGACTTCCCTGGGTGTCCTGCTGCACCAGCTGAATCCTCCTTTGATTGTGCTGTCCTTGTCCTGCCTTTGGGCCATCTGCTGCCAGTGCTTCTCTTGGCTGGAGAAGGCAGTAACGTCAGTTCTGTCTCCTGCCTTTCACAGCACAGGAACTGTCCTCAGTCACATCACCAAGTGTGGCTCACTCAAGGAGCAGCTCTCGCTCCAAGGCTGGTGCTCCACGGAGCAGATCCCCTTCTCAGGGCTGTGGGGCAGCCGAAGCAGCCACACGTGTCAGCTTTACAAAAGCTTCTAATCAAGACATTTTTTCCACTGAGAAACCCAAGAAATGTGCGAAGTTAAACAAAATAAGAACCCCAAGTGTATTTGTGATTCAGCTGTTGGCTTCTGTGCATTCCTAGGGTGGGAGAGGCTGGATGCATCAAATAACCCCATGTCTTTCCCTCCCTCCCTCCCTCCCACCCCACGGCCTCTCCGGCCCAGCCCCGGCTGGAGGCTCAGCTTCCACCTGGTTTCCTCCTGCTGAAACGAGATGCGCTTCATTTTATAGCTCTTTCTTGTTCAGTAAGTTTTAGATTGGCCTATTGCGTTGTCTCCTGTTGTGTTCCCATCCCCTGAGCTCTTGGCCTGACCAGCAGGGTTATCTCTGGGAGTGACCCTCCAGAATCCAAGAGCTCTTCCCGTGCCTTGCATCCATGGGCTCGTTAGTGAGGCAAGATTAATCTTGCTGAAACTGTCAGAGAAGGACCTGTGTGGTGCAGTTCCTGTCATCCTGTAGGTGACAGTGGAAATGACTGGGACTTACGTCCTGATGTATGTGGACACCAATGTCCAGAAGCTGTGGTGGCAATATCTGTGGTGGCTCCCTATCACATCACCCCATGGCCTGCAGCCACGTGCCCTGTATCCCACCCTGTCCTCCAGCAGGAGAGCTTGCTTCTGGTGGAATCCTTCTTGCTTGTGGACATAGGAATGACTCCCCTTCCTCCTCAGATACCCTCTTCAGACTGTGGTGAAAGCTCCTTTGCATTTTTGTGGACCCCTGGCCCACAAGTTCGGGGTTCCCTCTACTTGGGCAGGCTGAGAGCTGCAGAAGGATGGCGTTTGCAGCTTCCGTGGGAGAGACCTGCAGCAGAGTCTGGCTGCTCAGGGATCTTCTCCTGGAGCTCTCCAACACCTTCAAAAGGAACATTTTTGATATTTTTTTTTTTCAGAGTTCTTTGCAGGTCCCAGGCTTGCTCGCCCAACAAAAGCTGATCACTCTCCAAGGGTGAGGGTTTAGGATGAAGATTAGGGGAGGTGGCTCCAACATGTTTATGATGTTCTGGAGAAGGCTGGAAGCTGAAGCCCCAGGTGCTAAGGTTGTTTCTGCTGCAAAGTTGGGCTGAAAGCAAGTAGGAGTCTCTTCTGGATGTGTTTGAGATGTGGTAGCCTGTACAGAATGCAAGTCGCCTTCTGTTGCTGACATGTAAAAGCTGTCTTCAAGCTCACCTGGTCCTAGAGGTCCAGCTTAGGGCTCCCCAGACCCTCTGTGTCCCACACCTCTGTCTGGGCAGCCCCACTCTATCGCTGCCAGGAGCAATTCTTGATTTCTCAGGCCTCCTTGCCTGCAGAGAAGCAACTGTGGCCTTCCTCCAACCAAAATGGAGCTGAGCTGGCGAGGCTTGAAGTAAAACTGTCCTCCCAGCTTTGTTTTTGGGCTCGGAGAAAGCCACAGATAGGGAGAGCGCTGTGCTGGGGGTGATTCATGCTCCAGGAGGAAAAATAAACGAAATCTCTGTCCTCAGTGATGCAAATGGGACAGAGGTTGGCAACATCTCCCTAGGAAATTCTGAAGAACAGACTGAATAATAGTGTTTGATTGAAGCAAGGCTTGGAGGAATAGGGAAGTGGGCTGACTGAACTTGTCTCTGCAGAGATGGCAGAAGTCTTGGGAGTGAGGCTGGAGGTGGGGAGACAGCAAAGCTGGCTCTGAACGAGAATATGGATGTGATGGGCATGAGAAGGATGGATCGTGAGCAGTGAGAGAGTCAAATACCAGGTGAGAACGGGTGCCTTGACCTGACAGAAAGGTTCAGGCTCTTGTGCTGGGTAAACGTCATGTTTGGAGTTTTGATGCCTAAGGAGCTGGACAGGGCACCCCCAAGAAGGAAACCAGTTCCTCTCCATCCTGAATGATGCACGGGACCAGCTGTAAGATTACTGGAGAGCTGCTCCCTACCAGTGACCCAGCTGTGCTGAGATCTTGTAAATACAAGAGAGCAAAGCTGGGGGGGAACCAACCCACAAAGAAATCCTACAACTAAAAACAAAAAATAAACCAAACAACCAAACAAAAAAAACAAAAACCAAAACCAAACAACCAAGCCAGCATTTAATTTTGAAAAGAGGAACCGTGTAAAAACAAAAGAGGTTCAAGGAAAAACGGAAAAGGCTGTCAAAAGGGTAACGTGCTCGGAGGTTCTGCTTGCAGGACTTCATTCCTGGCTGGAATGCTGGCCAGAGGGCTAAAGTCCAAGTTTAAATGGCTTTTTTTTTTTTTTTTTTTCAGGAGATTTGCCTGTCAACAGTTAAAAGCACCCAGGAGATGCTCCTGGAGCTGAGGGGCTGACCAGCGAGTGGGTGCTGCTGCTGGAGGGCCACCAGGAGCCTCCGATGGTGGTGTCCCCTGGCACTGGGACCATGGCAGTGTGTGTGGAGGGAAGGAAGAGGCAGGTGGTGGGCACGGAGAAGCAGCAGAGCCCTTTTGCCCTCCCCCAGGAGCATCTGCAGGCAGAGCTGCTGCTGCCCAGGAGGAGAGGGCAGCTCTGGTGAGGAGCAGCAGCCCCTTTCCCCCCCACCCCCCCATCTCTTCTTGTAAAGCTCCTTTTCTTGGTGTGCTTCACCGTGCTGGGGCTGGTGGTGTCTGCTTCGTAAGGCCAAAGGGGAAGGTTTCAGGCAGGCTAAATAGTCTTACTTTTACTTTCACTTGCTTTAAAGCTCCGGTTTTCTCTGAAGAGGAGGATTTTGAGCAGGAACAAAGCGCCGGCAGCTGGTGGTCAAGCCATTCCTGGTGTTGCAACACTCGGGCTCTCAAGCAGCAGCAATCACTGAGGGCAAGGTTATGTAAAAATTATATATATATTTTTTTCCCAATTATTTTATATAAGAGAAAGAAATGAGGCTGAGGGGTTTGCAGGAGCAGGGGGGAATGGGGGGTGGCACAACAGCCTGGGCCGTACAGCCGAAATCTCAGGGCAGAGCTGACACAGCAGAGAGCGTCAGCAATAAAATTGCTGCTCAGGGAGGGAGGAGCAGAAGAAATCTCCACGTCTGGTAGGCAAAGAGGGGGAAAAATGAGCTTTACTGTCATTTAGAGACCTGGATTCATTTTAGGTGCTCTGCTCCACGCTTCTCCTGCCACGTGAAGTAGCTCACTCCCTTCAGAAGGCACTGGCCTGTGCCACAGGGGTGCTGTGCAGAGGAAAAATGGGAGACAACTGGTAGCTGCTCCCAGCTTCTAACCAGGTGGAGCTGTCAGTTAATTGGTAACGGTGCAGGGGAGGGAAACCATGGAGAGAGGGAATTGCTGACAGCTTCTGGGGGACTTCAACCAGGGCAAGTGTAGGGTGCTGCCCCCGGGGAGGAATAACACCCTGCACCAGGACAGGTTGGGGCTGACCTGCTGGAGAGCAGCTCTGAGGAGAAAGACCTGGGAGTCCTGGTGGACAACAGGATGCCCATGAGCCAGCAATGGGCCCTGGTGGCCAAGGAGGCCAATGGCATCCTGAGGGGCATCAAGAAGAGTGTGAGCAGCAGGTGGAAGGAGGTCATCCTGCCCCTCTGCTCTGCCCTGGGGAGGCCCCATCTGGAGCACTGGGACCAGTTCTGGGCTCTCCAGTTCCAGAAGGACAGGGAACTGCTGGAGAGGGCACAGCAGAGGGCTACAGAGATGAGGGGCCTGGAGCATCTCTCTGATTAGGAAAGGCTGAGAGACTTGGGTCTTTTGAGTCTGGAGAAGAGAAGACTGAGGGGGGATCTGATCAATGCCTGTAAATACCCAAAGGGTGGGTGTCAGGAGGATGGGGCCAGGCTTTTTTCAGTGGTGCCCAAGGACAGGACAAGAGGAAATGGGCACAAACTCGAGTATAAGAAGTTCGACCTAAACATGAGGAGGAACTTCTTTGCTGTGAGGGTGGCAGAGCCCTGGCAGAGGCTGCCCAGGGTGGTGGTGGAGTCTCCTTCTCTGGAGACATTCAAACCCCACATGGACACGTTCCTGTGAGACCTGCTCTGGGTGGACCTGCTCTGGCAGGGGGTTGGACAAGATGGTCCCTTCCAACCCCATATCATTCTGTGGCTAGTGGGAGGGGAAAACCTGTGCTGCATTTCCAGGTGGCCCTACCGTAGGTTGCCGTCATAAATTAACTACCAAATTTTGCCTCCAAAACAAAGGAACGTCTTATTAAAGGGAGCGAGGAGACAGAGGCCATTGGCCTTGGACTCATAACAACACACTGGGATGACGAAATCCCATTGGAAAGAATTTGCTAGGAAAGCTGTTTTCATCTGAGTTGGTCCTCTCTGCTGGCAGGACAGTGCTGGCAGCTGAGTTACGGGTCCAGCTGGTTTCAGAAAATGAAATCTGTGTGATGGTGGCAACTTGGGTGTGAATCAAGGCCATCTCCATCACGAAGGGCGCTTTCGGTGTCGGTTAAGTCCAGCAGAAATCCCAGCTGCTCATAGCTGTTCTTGGAGGACAAGTTAAGGGTCAAGCTACTTCAGATGGGTCATCGTTCCTCCTCCCATCTTCTTTTAAACGGGGCTGTTGGTCCTATCTGCAGAGCCCGTTCCCTGCTTTGTTTTGGCAGCGTTGGGATAGAACAAAGAACGTGGATTCTGGGAAGAGAAAAAAAAAAAAAAAACAACCTGCAAATTCCAGCTCTGCTCGGCATTTGGGGAAAAACATTATTATGGTACGTCAGAGCCTCCTTTGGGTTTCTGCGGGGAGTTTCTTGTGCCTCAGGGGATCCGTGGCGGTGTGTGCTTTGACTCCTCCGTGCCCAGGCAGCTGGGGATGGTGTTGGCTGCTGCCCAAGCTCTCCTGCTGCCGTGCCAGCTCTGGGGAGCATCCCGCTGTGCAGGCAACCTGAGTCTTGGCTCTGGGGTTGCCATCTCCCCAGACTCCCAGCCAGCAACGGGAATGCTTCTTCCAAGAAACGGGAGGACTCCCCTGGGTCAGAACAAACTGCCCTCACCTTCATGTCCCAGGTCCTCAGACATGTGCTCACATAGACCAGGGCGGCCTCTGTGGCTTCCTTCTCCTTCCAGCTGGGAGAATGGACCTCCAGTGGGATTTATGGACTTGCAGAAGACATGCTTGGTGCTGGATCTTCTGCCTGAATTTGGGTTTTAACTCGGTGGTGGTGCTGGTGGGGCTGCGTGTTGCCCACCCTCCCCGTGGGGGTCGTGCCAGCTTGCCTTTTCAGGTGCTTGGATGCTTTCCCTGGAATATCTTTGCTTTTGCTGTTGGGCTTCAGTGAGCAAACTGTATCACCCCTACCAGGATGTGCAAGGAGTCTTGCCAAAAGAGCGAGCTAATTCTTTTGGGAAAGCTCAGTGATAAAAATTGACCTTTCCACTCTGGCCTGTTAGAGATTTTTATACTGGTCTTGGGTGAATGTTGAAGTTAAGGCTGGTGGTTTGCTCCTTGTATTAACTTACCAAATACATTCCTGCTCCCTTCTACCTTAAAAATCACTCTCCAAATTGAAGATTTGAGACCAGCCATACTGGAGCAGATCAAGGGGTCCTGGTCTTCTCCCCAGCCCTGGTCAAAGCAGATGGATGGAGAGGAGGAAGAGCAGAACAGGCTTCTGCAATGCACCCTTCTGAGTCCCTGCAGCCTCCAGGCCTTTCCAGCTCGGGTGATTTTCCAAGCCAAAGGACACTTCTGTCGAAGACATGGATTTATCTTGTCCCGTCTTCCCTTGAAACCCTGTGGGTGTGTGGTGTCCCTGCAGCGAGGCTCTGCAGCTCAGCTGCTGAGTGAGGAACCACCTCCAGGGAGGCAGTGAACACAGTCCCCTCTCGAGTGTGAAAACCTCTAGGGATGTCCCCTGTGAGTCGCCCTTTTTGTAAGGATCAGGGACCACAGATGTGCACACAGTTCCTGGTGTGGGAAAACTGTGGATTTACCTGGCAGTGATGTGAAATTTGCCTTTTTTTCCCCCCCCTCCCTCATCCTTTCTACACAACACCTCACACTGGGTTTCCTGGAAAGGAGGAAGCCAACATTTCCAAGGAGCACTGGAGGAACACTAAGTCTTCAGGAATAAATTAAAACGCTGTTCCTAACAGAGCTCCATTAGGATTGTCCCCTTTTCCCTTGTGTAACGCTCACGCAGTGAGGAGAACACTTCATCACGAGCAATTATCTATACAGGAAAGCTTAAGTATGACTCCCAAACAACTTAAAAAAAAAAAAAATACAAACCCTTTTAAAAATAATAATAATAAAACGTTTAATGACCTTGGTTGTACACGCAGAGCTCTAAGTTTTTCTGCAAGAAGGGACTTGCAGATACTGTCTCTGAGTCTATAGAAACACATAACTCTGTCAAAGCTCCTTTGTTCCTTTGGATAGTAAGAGCCATTCTGGGTGTGTTTCTCTAATCTTGAAATCTGTGAGCTTTAAGGAAAAAAAAAAAGTTAATTAAAACAATTTTTAGATGTATTCTTATGTGGTGCTTCTGAGCGTGGTACCAGATTACATACTGGCTACAGGATCCCTGATTTCTGTCCTGACGTAGTCATCGCTACGTTAAAAAGAAAAGCAGAAATCTTTTCCCGTTATCCCCTCCTTAAATCCTGGCTTGATTTGGATCATTTTTGAAAACTCTGGTGTTTAGCTTTTGGTGGGTTAATTATCCTTTAGAGGCTGAATCCCCGGGGGGAGGTTGGAGCCCTGGAAGGAGGGGTGGGTGGGGGCGCAGGCATCCCTCCCACCAATACGTTTCCTCTTCGCAAGTCGTTGATGAGATGCCGTGTAGCTGCAGGAAGCTTGAGTGCTGCCACTTCTTTTTTTTTTTTTTTTTTTTTAATCTTGTTCCTCCATCCTGGCAAAGTTCATCTGACATTAATTGGCGTCGGGCTTGTGTTTTCCTCCAGCTCCCTGGAGCAGAGACTGTTCCCCCCCTTGCTCTGCCGGCAGCAAAGACGTGTCTCCAGCACTGGTGGTTGGTGCCCCATAGCTTCACCATGGTGTGGAGCAGCTGTAGGACTTGTCCCCAGGCTCCCTGGTTGTATGGGCCAAAAGCCCATGGCTTGACCATGCCCAAAACTGATATTTGACCAGTTACATGCAAACCGCCACATCCATGTTCATCCTGGCCCAGGTAGAAACCCACTGCTTGTTCCTCAGCCAGGAGCAGCATCTCCTTTTACCACTCTAAAGGTCAATTTGGGCTAATTTCATCTGATGTTGGTGCCTGGCAGGTCTCTGTGGCTCAGAAACCTGAAGGTTTCCAGGCTCTCCTGTCCTTGTGGGGTTAGGTCATGCCAGGGACAGAGCCCAGACTTGGTCAGCTTGGTGGCTGTGATGGGCCACCAGAGCTTCCACGTGAGCTCTGCCAAGAGCAGAAGGGAGCTACGCAGCGTAACGCTGCCAAGTGATGCTTTCTTAGCATTTCTTCACATCTGCTTTCTGAAGAATCCCCAGGTCTGGAGTCCTGGAGATGTGACCGTCTCATCACGGTACTACCGCAAGATTCTAGCCCTGAAGAGCCCCAAACTGGAAAATAATGGGCTCTAATAGACATTTTAATTTCACCTTTTAATTAGTGGGCTGGTTTGGGATTTTTTTCCATGTGTTTTCCAAAGTGTTTTCAGTCACTTGAGGAGCAGACACCGGTAACACGTCAATCCTCCAGCATGGCCCTGCTGGCTTGGACAGCCCTACTGCAGGAAATCAGGAAATTCAGTGTTCGACTGCAAAAATACTGTAATCTTTTGATACCGTTTGGTGGAGGAAGTGGTTTTAAGTGTTGATTAATTCCTCAGACTTTATTTTTCTTTTTTTTTTTCTTTTTTTTTCTGGGTCTTAAGCATTTTAGTTTCCCAATCTCTGCTTTTCATTCTTTCCCTGTACCAGATGGTTGCTCTGTTCCCCTCTTTCTTCAGCTGCCCCGTCCCTCTGTCCCCCTGCTCCTCCTTGGGGGCTGCGTGTCCTTGGGGTTCTCCTCTCGGAGGAGTCCTGCTGTTGGGACAGGCTTGGAGCTCGCCCGACCCCGGGATTTACTTCATCAGGAATCTTTAGGGTAAATCATTCCGTAATTGAGCCATGCAAAGTCGTCAAAGGAGTTGTAAACACTTTTAGCTTTGGTGAGCCCTTGGTTCCCCACCACCCCAGAGACCCAAAATTTCCCAAGCCCTTTTGCTGCCCTTTGGGGAGAGTGACGGGCAGGAGCAGGGGGTGCCCAAGTCCTCCTGTACCTCGTGTTCCCCTCCTGGGGAGCGCTTTTTGCAGCTGCTGGGCTGCATCCTGGTCCTGCTGCGGAGGGTTTAGTGCCACCAAAGGCACGTGAACTTGCTTGACATCTTCAAAACTTGCTGGTCTGGAGAATAAGTCTTATGAGGAGAGGCTGAGGGAACTGGGGTTATTCAGCCTGGAGAAGAGGAGGCTGAGGGGAGACCTTATTGCTCTCTACAACTCCCTGAAAGGAGGGTGTAGAGAGGTGGGGGTCGGTCTCTTTTCTCAAGTCCCAGGCGACAGGACGAGAGGAAATGGCCTCAAGTTGCGCCAGGGGAGGTTCAGGCTGGATATTAGGAAAAATTTTTTCACTGAAAGGGTTCTCAGCCCTTGGAATGGGCTGCCCAGGGAGGTGGTTGAGGCCCCATCCCTGGAGGTGTTCAAAAGACGGGTTGATGTAGTGCTGGGAGGTATGGTTTAGTGATGATGCTCCTTGTTTGTTGTGTGGGTGTCTATTTTTGTCAGTCAGGTTGACAGTTGGACAAGATGATCTTTAAGGTCCCTTCCAACCTAGAAGATTCTGTGATTCCCCTTGGCAGTTTCTGCCAAGGAGCCGTCCCTTGGGGTGGCTTGTGCCAGCCCGTCAGGCTCCAGCCCTGCCAAGCCTTCGTTGCCTCTCTTGTTTAAACAAAGGCAGGTGGCTAATGTGGTTGGTGAAGGAAGCGCTAGCATTGCTCAGAGGTCAACCTAGAGAAAACCTAGGGATGGGAGCTGTAACCTTTATGATAAGGGCCTGCAGAAACGAAAGGGCTTGCTCGCCCGTCTGAAGCGTGGGCAGGTTGGAGGAGCTGGCGCAGCTCCCTCGACCCACGGGGCAGGTCCACCACGCCCCGAGGATGGTGCCACGTGCCCTGGGCAAACAAAGCACCACCTACGTGGCAGCATCTGAGATAACAGCCAGCAGGAGGGTGATACGGGGACAAGAGGGCTTCCAGGCTGAAGGCACCTCATTTCTGTGCTCCCAGGACTGTCACGACCAGGAGCAAAGCTTGTCTTACGTTGCCCTCTGTTTGCCCCCAGAGATGACCTGGCTCTGCTTCCTTAATGTCCCCCAGGCTTCCAGCACAGCACTGGGTAACCCGTCCCTGCTCCTGCCTCCAGGACCATGGAACCCAGAGCAGTAAGGATGTAGCAGCACCTTCTGCATGTCAGGTCCTGGACCACCTTGTACATCTCCTGGATATCACCACAACTTGAGAAACCTCTGTGGGAGAGGAGAGGGCGGTGGGACAGCTGGCAAGGAGACAACACAGCACCCTCCCACCATGCAGAGGGGACATGAGCTTCCCCTCCGGCAGAGGAATGCTCCAAGGACAGTCAGATTTGGGCTAGCAAGAGCTGGCAGATGGCAACTCCATCACCCGTCCAGGCCCAGGGGGGACCTCCCGATGTCTCACAGCAGTGTGGTCCCATGGAGGTCCATAGCCCACAAGATGCCATGCTCTCCTGGTGCCCCCGGGGTGGGGAGGGAGATGGGGCTCCACGTGAGCGGGGTGGTTTTGCTCTGTGCTCGAGGATAAGGGAGAGCAGGAGAACACCCTCCCCACTCAGTTGTTTGGTTTCTCTTATTTGCTGACGAAGATGAGCCTGGCGTGAGCTCACCTGCCTGCAGACGTTGCTGGGCACGTGGGGTTTCTCCAGCCACACAGAGGACATCACCCTGTTGCGCAAATCCCGGCTGAACGAAAACAAACTCCGCTCCTTCCTCTTTCCTTTGTGCCATTTAGTGGAAATGCTGATTGATTTTTCGTTTATAGATATGGGGTTTTATTATTATTATTATTTTGCTGAAATCAGTGTTACCACAGACTTTCGGTTAAGCTTTTTTCCTGGAAATCTGTGCCCTTCAAAGAGGAGGAGTGCCCAGTGAAGGCCTGGGGGAAGTGCTTCAGAGAAGGTAGCAATGGCATGTACTGACCAGGGCTGAAATAGGTCCATCTCCTTGGACCAGCAGGAAAACTTCAGCCTGGAAGATGGAGGAAAACTTGGGCGAGAACAAAATGCTTGTGGATGTATTTTTATTTTTATTTGTTAAAGGTAGCAAACCCAGTGGGAAACACAGGAAGGAAGCACAGAGTTGGACCTGGGAGAAGTTCAGACGGCACTGGGGTCCTGCAGGAAAGGCTGGGGAGCACCAAGGGTCTGACCCGTGTGAGATGGCGCCAGGGTTTCAGTGTCTGTCTGCCATCTGTCACCTCTGCCACCTGTCACCTCTGCCACCGTGCCCCAGGATGGACCCTGGTGTTTGCTCAAGTGCTGTCTCAGGCTGGGTCATCTGGTCCCTCCCTGCACCGTCTCTGTACAGGGAGGATCTCCATCCAGGGAGCCGTGTGGGCATGGAAAGTCCTCTCAGCTGCAGTGGTGGTGGTGGAAGATGGTCTCCTGGGGTGCTGAGGACCTTGCAGTGTGCCAAAGCCCAGCCAGGAGGGCAGAGCTGGGCTTTGCGTGGTGGCTCTGTGGGCACAGTGGGTCTTACCTGCAGCTCTGCCTTGGTGATGGGTTGGCAGGTTCACTGCGTTTTTCTTTGAAAAAAATCTCACTCTGGGCTTCTGGTGGCAGCTGCTGCTCTTCCCTGCACTAGAGGTGTCATGGTCTGCACGCCTGGTGGTCCCACATCTCTTTTTTGCTGTTACTGGACCCCCTTCTTATGGCCCTGTCGAGTTTTCTCACTTGTGGCCAATGCTGGCAGCTGCACATCTTGCCCTGCTGCTGCTGGTGGTGCCCTTATTGTGTGTCCCATCAGTGGTCATCTGCTACCCCAGAAGATGCGCAGTGCTCCTTTGCACTGCCTCTGTGGCTGGAGGAGGAGCTGGCAGCTACAGCTGTGTTAGCAGCTCTGCTCCTCCACTCTTTCCACCCCCTCACCTTTGGTGGTGGCTGGCAGCCCTGGTGACGGTCCTGCAGAGAGGAGGGCCTGGCCGTTGACTCACGGTGTTGTCCATCCCTGCTGTCATCCTGGGTGGAACCTGATGGGACAGATCAGCTCTGATGCAGTAACGCTGGTGGGACTGAGGCCCTGGGAGAGGAGCAACACAGGACCAAGCAGTTAAAGAAGCTGTGGCTGTATAGGGATGCTTCATGTTGGTTGTCTCAGCAAAGCCCTCAGGACTTTCCTGGCACAGGTGGGAAACATCTTGGTTGAGAAGCCCAGGACCAAAAACCATGGTGTCAAAAGTGCCACCTTAATGATCTGCAGAACAACCTTGTCGGAGCCCTTTCTGCTGGGGGATGGTCACAGCCGTGGTGGGGGAGTGGAGCTGGCAGGGGTTTGGCCATCTGCCTGCCTGGGCACACTGCAATGTCCTGGTCCACCACCTGTGGGGGTGCAAAGGCAGCCTGACCTACTGGTGCACACCAAGCCCCATTTGTCTGGAGCACAACAGAGCTCCTTGCAAGGCCACCTATCCGTGAGTCACTCCAGCACCATCTCCATTGACACTTGCAAAGCGCGATTCCTGATGAGGGGTCTACCAGGATGGGCTACAGAGGCCAAATACAGGGGGAAATGGTTTAATTTGTCGTTTGTTTGGTTTTTTTTTTCTTCTTGGTGGGGGCGATGTGAAGCATTAAAGGTGTCTCATCGTCCATGGGTAGATAGTCCAGGCAGGTGGATGAGATGCGGTTGTGGTTTTCTGGACTTTGTGTCACTTGTTCCATCTGGGCCTCTCTGGTCAGACCTTTCTCCTTGAGTGGTTGCCTTCAGTGCAGCCCCTCCTAACGTGGGTCGTGCTGGATGCCCTTGCTTGATGAAAATAAAACAATGACCTCAAGGGTTTTCCTTTGAGAGTGTCTTGAGGGAGAAGAAATGGGAAGGACTTGAACAGGCCATCTGCTCCCCTCCCATCCGGCTGTGCTGGGCCAGGCCCTGTGATAAGGTTGGGTGAAAGGCAAAGCGTGCCAGGAGGTTTGGCTTGAAGGGCGTGAGAAGGTGCAACATGCAGGGTGGTAGGGGCCTCTTGCATCCCACCAGACCAAGGACCGGTCTTGGGGAGCAGAAGCCAACGTAGCCCCTGAGGAACTGCTGTCCTTCCCAGCCTGCTGCCCCTGGAGCAGCTCCTGCCCTGAGCACCTCTGCCTTCTCATCTCAGTGGACCTCCTGAAGCCCACCCCAGCTGGACTGGGCTGTAGGGCAGGGACTCCAGCAAACGTGGGCAGTTTGGATTGGGCCTGACCTTTTCATACCAGTCCTGGTCCCTGGAGCTGGGGAAGGCAAGCCTAGGAGAGGAGTGCATCCCCTGAGACCCATAGATCACCTGAGCACCATCATGGAGAGCAGCAAGCCACTAACTGATGGCTCCTCCAGGCTGTGTGCCTGAGGTGTGAGGGCACTATGGCATCGAGGTCTGCTTCTTGAAGGGCATGTCCTCCTAAGAGCTTGGGGTTGTTGGGGCAGGATACTCTGGGTTTAGTTCAGCTGAGAACTGCTCTGGGCTCTACCTCATTGCCCTTCCCTCCTCCTCCTCCTCCTCGGGGAAGCGTGGGCCAGCCTGCATCACTCTGCCATGTCACCACCATTAGTGGCAGGACATCATCAAAGGGTGTTCCCGTGGGTAGTGTGAGTTACGGGAGCCCTGCCCAAGGCCAGCGAGGACACAGCAGCCGGGTTCTCCTGCTGCTGCCCCAGGGGTCTGGTCTGGGGCTTCAGAGCCTGGAGCGTGGGGAGGGGACCGGACACTGGCTGTCCATGTCCATGGGCATGTGGTGCTTGTCCCTGGGCAGCGACATGTGTCTCACTTGGGTGAGCCAGGTCCTTCTCTCGTGCATCTGGCATGATGCAGCTCATCAGAGGGTTCCTGCTGCCGGGGTGGGCGCTCCTCCTGTGCTGCAGACACACCGAGCTGGGAGATGGTCCCCACCAGCCCAGCAAGATTTGTGGTTCGTGCTGGAACTGCCAAATCCTTGTGTGTTCGTATCTCTGGGCATTGTAGATCGTATTTCTTTAACCTCAGGTGCCCTCCTGGGTTGGCTAGTTTGGTCAGGAGTCAAGGTCAGGAGGAAGGCTGGCGCTCTGCTCTTCGGTTTGGGTTCAGCTTTGGTTGTGAGGGTGTTTCTGCACGTCCTCTGTCCCAGCCTCTGAGGACTCCCAGCCCCAGCTGGGTCCAGGTCGAGCCCAGCCTGGGAGCCGGGTGGTGAGGGAAGGAGTTACCATGGGCAGGGCTGGGTGACCTCTGTGTTTGCCTTTGTTGTGCCAAAAGACGGATCCTGGTAGCCCTGTCCCATGGTGGGAACGGGAGGGTTGGCCTGCAAAGCCAGGATCGCTGAATGGCCAAGCACAATGTCTAGGAGCAGCTCCCATCCCATTTTTCAAGACTCCAGCTGCTCCCCAAAGCCCATGCCAGCCCGGCCGTGTCCCTGATGCCCAGGCTCTTGCTTGCAGGTCAGGAGTGCAGGTCCTGCAGACCTCCATCTGCCCAAGAAGAAGCCCTGGGGCTGAACCTCTTGAGGCCTGGGTGGAGCGAGGCCTTGGCTTGGGCTGAGCCGCTCCTCTGCAAGAGGCGGCACGTCATCTCCTGTGTCCCTGCGCTGGGCAGAGCAGGGAGGGATGGCGCCCCGGGCCTGTTCCCGGCACTGTACATCTCTTGGCACGCAGGCCAACCTTCTACCTGGGCTGGAGCCACCAGCAACCAGCGCCAGGGCTCTGCCTCCTCCCAGCCCTGTGTCCTCCTCACCCCGGGGGGGGTCCTGCTGGGCAGGCAGAGCCGCGGGACCACTGAGCTCCATCGGCTGCCTGGGCATGACTTGGCCCCAGCCCGGGGGATCAGGTTGGGTCTTGTGTCCAGGTGCAGGCGGCCGGGTTGATGCAATGTGCCTGTTCCTGCTCGGCGGGGAATGTTGCTCACCTGCCCGGGGAGGCACAGGCGCTTGCGCGGCCCGGCGTTGCCTGCCAAGCCTTAATCTCCATTGTTTGACAGCTGGCGCTCTGCTGACGTCAATCCCATGGCTCAGGGGGCTTTTTGGGGAGGAATGGGCAAGTCTCCGCACACGTGTGCTTGCAGGCTTTAGCAGAAAAACATCGTGCTGAAACCACAGAGGGAGAGGAGGGGGAGAAGAAGAGGAAGGATGGAAGAGGGGGGCACAGCCCCGAGGGACGCCGCTCCTTCGTGGCATGGCCCAGCCTGGGGAGCCACGGGCTGACTCACACCCAGGTCTGGCTGGTGGGGCAGCATCCCTGGTTGGGGGGAAAAACACCACCTTATGCATCCAGCTTGCTGGGAAGTGCTGGGAAATTCATCCCACCCATGCCGAGGGTCCATATGTGCTCCCTGAGCATCTCACTGCCTTTCAGATCCCTCTCCTGATCCCTCCTGGCCAGCTGAGACCGCTGACGTGGGCAGCTGGATGTTGTCCCTACTGCTGGGTGACTGCTGCTCTCCTCTCATTCCTGTCTCAAGGCCTGGGGTAGAGGTGTGGTTTTGTCCCTTCCTTTATTATATGTCATTAAAGAAGCTGCTCAGCCCTGTCCGGATTGCGCCAGCTCTGGATATCGCTGTCCTGTCCCACGGGACCATTTCAGGATGCTCCCTGGAAGCCGTGCCCAGGATGCTTTTGGCATTTGCCAGTTTAGGCTCGGCTCTGCTGCTGTTCTCCCAGAGATTCAGTTATGGGAGCAGCACCCGAGGTCTCCTGTGGAATGCTCCCTCCTCCGTGCATCAGCAGATGCGCTCGCTGCTCCGGGGAAAGCTGCTCATCATCTGCTGTTGCTGCTGACAGGAATGGTCCAGGTCCAGCTCCTCCGTGTCTGTCTCGTGAAGCCTCGCTTGGCTTTGGAGCCTGGGAAGGGCTCTCTGGGGAGAGCATGGAGACCACAGCTCGCAGGCTGAGCCGCCAGCGCTTCTGCTTCCACTCGTGACCTTAATGACACATCCTGATGGCAATTGTTCTCCGAGCTGGAAATCCTGTCCGCTCTGCTGCAGGACTCCTGCTCCCCAGCAGCTCGAGGTCTTTGGTCACTGCAGTCAACCCTTCCCGCAAGGGAAGTGACTCTGGCCCTGCTGCCACCTCTGGCACGAGCTGCTCCACTCCCTGGGCTTGGCTGCTCAGCAGGACTAGCTTTAATGTCCTTAAATATTTTTCCTCAAAAAAAAAAAAAAAAAAAAAAACAAAAAGGGGGGGGGGGGGGGAAAAAAAGCACAAGTTGAGGAGGTTTTGTAAGTCTTCTCCTCCAAAAGGAATTTTTTTAATAACACATTGGAAGAACTCAGGCAGCTCTGAAGTGGGCAGGGGCTGGCAGGGGTGGTCACCAGCGTGTCCATCCTGAAGAGGGCTTTTGGCATTTGCCAGTTTAGGCTCGGCTCTGCTGCTGTTCTCCCAGAGATTCAGTTATGGGAGCAGCACCCGAGGTCTCCTGTGGAATGCTCCCTCCTCCGTGCATCAGCAGATGCGCTCGCTGCTCCGGGGAAAGCTGCTCATCATCTGCTGTTGCTGCTGACAGGAATGGTCCAGGTCCAGCTCCTCCGTGTCTGTCTCGTGAAGCCTCGCTTGGCTTTGGAGCCTGGGAAGGGCTCTCTGGGGAGAGCATGGAGACCACAGCTCGCAGGCTGAGCCGCCAGCGCTTCTGCTTCCACTCGTGACCTTAATGACACATCCTGATGGCAATTGTTCTCCGAGCTGGAAATCCTGTCCGCTCTGCTGCAGGACTCCTGCTCCCCAGCAGCTCGAGGTCTTTGGTCACTGCAGTCAACCCTTCCCGCAAGGGAAGTGACTCTGGCCCTGCTGCCACCTCTGGCACGAGCTGCTCCACTCCCTGGGCTTGGCTGCTCAGCAGGACTAGCTTTAATGTCCTTAAATATTTTTCCTCAAAAAAAAAAAAAAAAAAAAAAAGCAGCAAAGTGGGGAGTGAGGAGACAAAAGAAGAGGAAGCCAGGAGTTACCAGAAGTAGCTTTGAAGGGATTTTTTAATTTTTCCTTTCCTGGCTTAGAAAGCAACTTTTTAGAAACCGTCCTGAAGCTCAACATGGGTCATACCTGGGAGGTGGATGCCCTGCGAGCCGTTCCAGGTCTGAGCATAGAGCTGAAAGTCCATGCCCAGGAGGGTTGAAGGAGTCTCTAAATTTGCTGCTTTGGCTTCTCAAACTGAAGTTATTTTCTTTCCTTTTGCCCCCTGCCCCTGGCTAGTGCGAAAGCGCGTAAGTAGCCACTGGAGGAAACTACTTAAAGTCTTGACTTCGGTTGCCTTTCCATTGTGTTTGCACCATTGGCCTTGCTCGGTGCTCCTTCCTGACCCCAGAATTTTGAGGCCTTGGGAGCTGAAGGTTGGATGATATCCGCCAGGCAAGGGTCTTAGCATAGCATTTGAGTTTTCAGATCTCCAGGGAAATATACTGACTATTTCTTGGTCTGGAGAAAGGGAAATAGCAGAGGCTGTGCCACGGTGAGGTTTTCTGGATAAAGGTGGATTCCTTGGTGTGATTAGTCAAATACTGTGATTCAGCCCTGCCCCAACAAATGAGGCACCCAGAAGTATGCAGGGAGTTTCTCTTGCTTGAAATTCTGTTCTGGAGGGTATGTTCCAGCTGTGTAACTCAAGCTATTTCTTCGTAGGCATAAAACCTACACTTGATCACAACAAAAAACCCCTCCTTTGATCTCTTTACTTAAAACAAGGAGACATTAAGAAAAACAGCCTGTGAGATCATAGGCCTAAGAAAGACAGCACGAGGCCACAGCATCCTCTTGTGTATCACGGTATCTTCTTACCCAACCCCTGTGCATCATCTGGCAGCCCAGCCGTCAGTGCAAAACCAGTATTTTCTAGCTCATATTTGTCTGCATTTTTTTAAAATGCTCTGCTGAGGCTGGTGGGTTTGTGCCTCTCGTCCCTGGCACACTCTCGTTGTGGGTACCTGAGGTGGGATAGCAGCATGAGTCCTGGAGATGCTGTAGGATGAAGAACAGACATCCCCAGAGGACCCATTTCCAAACCGGTATGGACATCGCATCCGCTCTGAGGCTGTAGCCAGGGGGATGATGCTGCACATAGGACATGTTCCAGCTGCCCAGCCTAGGCTTTGGAGACCTGTGGCTATTCAGAAAGCAGTTTCATTAATATCTCAATATAATTAACCACAGGTGTGCCAGAAGCCTCCCTAGAAACTAAACTGGGAAGACTTAGGGGAAGTTACGTGCACATCTTTAGCAAGGCAAGGCTTGAGAGGAGAGGTGATGTTTTGTTTAGAAGTGCTAATAAAAGATGTTGCTTTCTTCTGCAGACCTCACTGCTCTGATGACACTGGTGTTGGTAAGTGCTGTGATTTTGTCCGTGACTTACAGGATCTGCACTCACCTGAAGCCTCGGGGAAGCTGATGAGGGGAACTGAGCGATCGCGTTGAAAAGATGCAGCCGGTCTCATGGGACAGGAGTGAGGGGCGAGGACGGGATCAGAGAGGTGTTACCAGAAACACACGAGTGATTGGTTGGTCTGGATTTTTTTGCATGCTTTTTCCTGGACTTCATGGTCAAGCTTGTGGCATTTGCGTGCTTCATCTTGGCATGGCCATGACAGCTAGCTCTGCTTCCTGGCTGCAACCTCCAAGCTATCCATGGGGGAACTGTAGAAGATTAGTCCAGGTCCTTCTGCCTGTCCCACCTTGTCCCATGCTCCTTTCCAAGTTGGTCCTCTCCACAGACAACCAGGGGCCATGGAGCTTCTTCCCTGGTCTCTCCCTGGCTCTGAACACTGATGCGAGTGCTTCTTCCTCCATCAAATTGTGTGGTCTTCTCTTGAATCCCTGTGAACCCTATTGTCCATTAAGAAGTGGGATCTGTGCTTTAGGTTTTCTGAAGGTTGCAGGGGGTAAGTTGCTGCTGGTGCAGCCAGGTTTGCAGTGGCTGGGGGGGTCCTGGACTGTTCCCTCTCCAAAACACCTCCCAGACTGGATTTGGGCTGAGCCTACACCTTCCCAAGGAGGGTTGCCAGTCTTGGCTTGATGATCACACAGGAGGGAGAATTCGGCATCCCCTCGGTAGTTACAATGGTGAATCACATCCACTGTTGAATAGCGGGGTCTAATCAGGATTTGGCTTCCCCTCTGAGTCACAGAGACAGATGCCACCTCCCTGGTGGCCAGGGACTGGTGTTCCCAAACCCCTCATTGAAACGCTGGCTGCCCAAAAACTCTCTGAGATGCCCTCAGCTCCTCTCACAGAGAAGCTCCCATCGCTTCACTGGCCCCAGGAGCCAGGGAGTGTCTGGCTGAGAGTGGGTGGGATTCAGGGTGCCGGCATGGAGGGTGCTTGCTAGGGCAGGCAAGCTGCTGGGCCCAGCAACATGTGGTGACTGGCTGAGCCCCACCTGCCTTGGAAGAAGCCTCCTCAGTGGGTCTGCAGCTGGTGCTCAACAGCACAGCTGATGGAGGGCCCACAGCAAGGACCCAGTTCATGCAGCTCAGGAGAGATGTTGTCCTGGGCATGCGGGGACGAGCTGGGCCCCCCTTTGTAGATCCAGTCCCATTTAGGAGAACTTGTTTCTAACAGCTGAGGTGTGGTGGAAAAATGTTCTGCTTTGCCGGCTACTAAAAAATGCCTGGTTGGCTGAGGGGACCAGGGCCCACAGATTTAGAATCATAGAATCACAGAATGGTTTGGGTTGGAAGGGACCTTAAAGACCAGCCAGTGGGACACCTCCCACCAGCCCAGGTTGCTCCAAGCCCCCTCCAACCTGGCCTTGAACCCCTCCAGGGATGGGGCAGCCACAGCTTCTCAGAGCAGAGGTGTTGGACAAACCCCGAGAGGAGGTTTGACTTGGCTATTCCTTCAGGAGCTCCCTCACCTTTGAAGGATATGGCAGCTGGTCCAGAGAAGGGACTGAAAGCCTTTGGCAGTTAGACGCAAGTTGTTAGTTTTTTGTAATAATGTTAGGGACCTGATTATTTTTGATACTTTTAGCCAATTTTAATGGAGCTTTGTCAGAAACAACGCAGCATGAAAATCTTGCCCAAAGCTCATCCAACAGCCAATTAGCACAGATATCAACAAGCCAGGTGGCTGAAAGCCCTTGGAGCAGTAACTAGGAAGAGCAAGCAGAGGAGGGAAGGAGGCAGTGCCCCAGGCTTGTTGGCTCCTTGCCCCCATGGCCACGCTTTGCTTTTTTGCTTCAAGCAATGGTCGAGGAAGACAAGGCTTCGCGAGTGCAGGGCTGTTGCAAAGCCCCCAGAGAACAGGCAAGGAGGAAACCAGGGGGAATTGGCCACATTTTGCATGGTTTCTATGGCCCAGAGAACAGGGTAGGGTTGTGCCTGGGTCGAGGTCAGGTGGACAGGAGAAGGCAGTGGCTGCAAGGACAGAGGGACAGTGTGTGGGTGGCCTTGGAAGGAAGGACTGGTGTGGCTGGTGACCTCTGGAGAAGGTGGGGCTGCAGCAGGTCCTGCTTCAAACCAGCCTTGGGTGTTGGAGAGGGGGCCACTTTGGGCTTCTTTGAATTAAAGATTGTATGTTTTCCATGGCATGTGGATTGTGAAAAGCCCGAGGTCTGAGAATCTATGGGTTTTGGCTCCACTGCCCCCCACCCCTGTCCTGGGGGTCTCTCTGGACAAGGCCTGTCCAAGGTCAGGTTGCTCTCTGATGCTTCCTGCCCACGTGCTCCAGCAGTTTTGCAACGTGCTATTCCTTTTCCTCATTATTTCAGCTCTGGGAAGAGCATGGCTGGTCCTGAGAACCCAGCACAGCCTTTCTGCTCATGGCTTCCTCTGTTCTGGGCAGTCCTGGAGCACGTTCAGACAGTTTCTCCTCTCCCTGAGCTGCCAAGCTTGTCAGCACCAACCCCACCACACCATGCTTGCCCTTCCCATCTTGGGACATGGGACGTGGTTGTCAAGAGATCCCCTTGAATAAGTTGCAAAGGGCTCAGGGGTAACTCAGCTCCCCAAAAACTGAGAGGATGACCATAGGAAAGCATCCCAAGGAGAGAGAAGTGAGGAAGATCTCCCCATCGTTTGCTGCCTGGACCACCAGTAAACTGAAGCCATCTGATAAAGCTCACTGATTTGTCAAAGTGACTCCATTGTGGCTTGTTGCTTTGGCTTTGGAGTTGCTCTAGCTGAGCATGTGTCTTGGGAGGAATCAACTGATTCTAAAAATACTCCCCGTTGCCCCCAAATCCAGCAGCTTTGAGGGGAAACCCAAAAGGTAGGGACAAAGCTGCACCCCTCTCTTCTACCCAACTCCCTAAGCCCATGAAACTGGGTGGGGAAGGGAGTTTCTTACGCCCCCAGAATTCCAGGACCAGGTTGGTTGTGCAGCCTCTTTGCCACCCTGATGTTTGTGAGCAGGGGGTGCATGGAGAGCCTGGACGAGAAGCTCCCGCCACCAGAGTAACCAACACAAAATCCTGCTTCTGGAAAAAGTGCTTTCTTCCTGCCTTTCAATAGCCAACTGCAGGGTGTTCCTGGTGGGGCGCAAATATTTTCAACAGGCTAAATAATTATGTTTAATTAGTTTTCATCACAGTGATGCCAATCCACCCCCCTATTTGGAAACTCACTTAGCTTCTGAAACGGCTTGAAAACAATGAAGGCGGCAGAATATCCTATTCGCACTGCGCTCATTTCCATCCACCATGGAAAAGTAAAGGGACCACCAGACTCCCTGGGCTACGCAGCGACTTTCCAGACTTGGCAAGAGAGGCTGGAGCGAGTTTAAAATAGCCTGTCTCCGTGATATGTTTTCATTTTCCCTCCCAAAGCAAAAAAATTAAAAAAAAAATAATAAAAAAAATGCTGGGATTGCTTCCAGTCCCTCGCTTCCCAGAGGCAGCAGCATCGAAACCCCAGTCCTGCGGGGATGTCTTCTCCTGGGCCAGGTTCCCCCGGTGGCCCGTGGCTGTTGGGGCTACTGCCGGTGGTGGAGGCGAGCCCGGAGCAGCAGCAGCGTCTCCTCCCCTGCTAACGGCACGCAGGCATTTCTTATCGCATCCCCGGGCATCTCCCCGGCCCTGACCTGTTGGGCAAGTGGAGGAAGGACGGGGAGGTGACCTGCCCGCAGCCCGTGCCAGCGCCACAGATAACAGCCTGGCACCAGCGGGCTCGCTGCTGCTCTGGCAGGAGAAGCTGCAGCCCCGACGTGCAAGGAGCGCCCGCAGACCGCGGGGCGTGCTTGCCCCCTGCGCAATGCTCGACCCAAAACACGGCCCCATCCCTATCGCTCCATCTCCACGTCAGGAGCGCACGCCCTGCTGCATCCCCCTGCGCCTTCTCCACCTGCCCGGGGTTGGATCAGCCGGGTAGGATACGGGCAGGATCAGGCTGAACTGGGTCCAGCTCATGTTTCTGCATAGGGCCACCACTGACCAGCGCTGGGAGGTGGGACCAGAAAGTGCTGGAGCCCCATGGCATGTAGGCGGGGGAGGTGACCCTTTGGGGCTGTCCCTTTGGGCTTTGAAAGCCATCAAATGTCCTGCTGGGAGGCGGAGGGCATGTCCCCTTTGGTACCTGCGTCACGCTGTCTGCTCCATCAAGCTGGCACGAACACAGTTGTGGTGGTGGATCCTCTTCGCTTGCTCTACTTCTGGGTCATTGGTTTCCATCTCCATCATCCCCTCTTGAATCTATGGCACTTGTTTCCAAATTACGTGTGCCCACATTGTTTTCCTTAAGTTCTGCCTTTTTTTTTTTTTTTTTTTTTTTTTAAAAAAAAAAAAAAAAAAAAAAAAAAAAAAAAAAAAAAAAAAAAAAAAAAGTTCTAGGAAAAATATTAAACCCGGGACTTCATATCAAGAACACTCCATGAGGTGAACTCTTGCTGGTCCTCATTTACGTCTAGTAGTAATTATAAAGCCATAAAAGTAGAATGTTTTTTTTTTTTTTTTTTTTGGTCTCATTTCCACAATTTTCCGTTGCTCTGGAGCCCGGCACGTTCTCATTTAATTGGGGAGTTAAACTGGGAAGGGGGAAAAATGATGCCCCTTCAGATGTGCCTTTACCTGGGCGCACCCTTGGCTTGGGGCGTCCCTGCTGCCATCACCAACTTCAGTCCCGAGTGCCAAATTCTTCTTACCGAGGAGCGCTCTGCTCACAAACGCTTATGGCACACACGTGTTGGTGGAGGAGAATAAACCCCAGGACCCTGATGCACACCTCCTGCCGTGTTAACCAACCTGGCAGCCTTCGGCCGGCTCCACGTCTGGTCCCGCTCCAAACCCCGCCACTGATAAGGGGAAATTCCCCAGTCAGACAAACAGAGGAAACCATACTAGCATGCCAGTCAGTCTTTCCAAAATATGTTTTTAATGAAGGGCACACACCCTCTGCTTGAGCCCGACGAGTGTCCTGTTTACCTTTCTTCTTGGACTCCTCAGGCTGCAGGAGAAGGTTGGAGACATCCTGGCATCACCTGGCCCGAGGAAAAGGGGAATTACTCTGGGAAGGTTTGAATTAAGACCCCGTCTTGGCACTTTGCTGAGCTGAGAAGATGCCAGCAGCACAGGTGAGGCTTCCTGGGATGGGGGTTGTGAAAGAGGGTAAGGAACATCTGAGACTTGGCACTGCGTGGTGGGGGAGGGTCTACTGTAATGAGCCCCAGCCCTGCTTTCCCTCTTCTCACCCCGTATGTCTCGGGTTTACTCCATGTCATCAGAAGGTGCTGCTTCTGTGAATAGTAGTGTTGTCTGGTAAGTGGAAAGGGACTTGGTGCTGCTGAGGGAAATGTTGGCATGGGGAACTCATCAGAGATACCCTGTGCTCCTGGCCAGTGGAGCAGAGGCGGGAGAGGGGCTGGATTAGTCAGGGTATGTTGTGGTGCAATGAATCACAAATTGCTCATAAAAAGACCTTATTGGGTACAAACAGTGAGTGCAGTAAATCAAACTGCACGTGAGACTCCAGGAGTCTGTGCCATCCATGTGGGATACCCAGCATGGTCAGGCTGGCAACCAACACACAGCATCCTGTCCGTGCCTTAGTCTGTGGGCAGCAACCCCGGGAAGCTGTAGCTGCACCAAACTCTCCCAATTAAGCATCTTCAGGCTGTCCCAAAGAAGGTTGGAACAGCCCACACTCCAGTCCAACCCCAGCCCAGCACCACGTACCCGTCAAGGCCGTCTGTTCCCTGTGGGAGAGCCCTGCCATGCCCAGGAGCACTCGTGGAGGTGGCCACAAGCACCTGCAGGGGAAGGACCCACACGGGTGGGAGAAAAGCAGCCCCAAGCTCGCACGGCTGGTGCCCAGGAGATGCTCTCCTCACCACAGGCACAATGAGGGGCACAACCTGCTGCCCTCCACAAGGGATTCGGGGGCTGAAGATGAAGTTCCCATGGTTGGTCCCTCCAGGATCAACGTTGGCTTTCGCTCGGCGCTCGGCAAGTGGCTTAGCCTCTTATCTCTGGCGATGGAGGACTGCGCTGCAGAACGAGGAGTCCCGGGCCAGCTTCCAGCTGGGGATGCAAACAGCAGGCTGTTTACAGAATGATTTCTCCCGTTTCGGGGCTGCCGGGCTCTCTTGTGAAATGTCCTGGCTGAACCCAGCCTGCGCTGATACGGTGAGGGCTGGCGGAGGCAAGGAAAGGCTGTGGGCTTGTTGCCTGGGGAGCCAAGTCCTCTACAAGAAGGGCAAGAGAGCCCCAACCTCTGCCCTTCCAACACCTCTTGTGCTCATGACCTGTGAGGAAGCTGCCTGGTGTCTTTTATCAGGGATATAATAGATATTTTGCCAAATATCTGTCTCTCTGGACCATTACATGGTGGACCAGGGCACATGACTGCCCTGTGACAGCAGGAAAACCCAGTTGCTTTGTCCATCTGGATGGCACCACCATCCAGATGGATGCAGGGAGCCTGCTGCCTGTACCCATTGTGGATGCTTATTCCATGGGTTGTGTGCGCACCAGACTAACCTTCCCCCTCTTTCTTCCAGATGTAATGAACTGTTAAAGCTTCTCTAGTTTCTATTTATCCCCAGCTTTGTATTGCACCCTTGGTGTCCCACCTGGGAGCTTTCCTGGCTGGCAGGACAAGTCCATAACTAAACTGTTGATGTCCCTGTCCTCGGGTCTTCCCCCACCTCTTGGAGGGGCAGCAGCTCTGTCAAGGCAGGGTGTTGAATCCTCACCAAAGACAGCATCTCCCAGCCCGGTTCAGGCTTTGGACAACTGTCCTCTCACGTCCCGCAGCTCTTCGCAGGGTGATGTCTGCCCCTGCCCCTGCTCAAGGCCTCCACCAGCCCTGGAGACCATTGCTCTTCTGCGGGGTGGGATCAGGATCTCGTGCTGAATGTTGCAGGGATGGGGGCAGGCACAGAGGACCAGGCACGTGTCCATCTGAAAGGCGTGGGGTTTCACAGCAGCCCAGGGGGGTGAGTCAGGATTAGTGCTGACTGTCTGGCTCCAGCACTGCCCTGAAAAATCACGGAAAAATTCTTCTTCGTTTGGGTGAGTTAGGAACCTGCTTCCTGCTGCTTGGATGGACCGAGTGAGATCTGCAGTGATGCTTGTGGAAGCAGAGGGGGACCGGCTCGCTCTTAGTTCCTTGGGTGGCATCTTCTCCTCCCAGCGCTGCTGCTTCGTTTGTGCCCAGACTGAGTCTGAGTCAGCATTGTTCATCTGAGAGCAAATCTCCTGGTGGGACTGGAAAAGGAGATGGACCTTCAGGTGCCTTTGACCTTTCATTGGCATCAGGAGCCATCAAAGAGGGCAGCTTGGGTCCCTGGAAGACCACAAATGCATGGGCCTCTGGGGATGGGAGGAGGTAGCCTTACAGCCTGAGTCATGCAAGAGAGGAACTGTTACTGTGCTCCACCTATTCCAGCTATGTTACGGCCCCTGCCTCGCTTGGTCCAGCACAGGAGACGGCTCAAGCCCAGAGATACCGCCTATAAGCAATGAGTCAGTCATTGTTCGGAGAGTCTCCATGGGACAGACATCATAACATCTTCTTTCCTTGGCTATCTTCTCAGCAACTGCATCCTACAGCTGGCCAGGCTTCTCCTCTTGTTTTGTTTGCTTCCTCCTGGCTGTGGAGCATTGTTGCTGGAAGAGGAAGTGTCAATGGTGCCTCTCAGTCTATTCTACCTAAAATTAAACCGCTATTTTTGTCTTTGCAGTCTCATTGTGTCCTGTTTTAAATTAGGAACAAGAAGTCATGTGAGGAAAGGTGCCTTGGTGAGACGAGCCATTGCGTGATGAAGACCTCACGCCAGAAGAGCCCCATCCCACTGTTGGTCATCCTCTCTGCATTGGTTTCCTACAGCGGTTCCCCAAAGGAGCGGGGAGGAGGCAGGAGTGGGATGGGATGACCTGTTTCACTTCCCAGTTTCCAGTCAAGAGGCTCTCTCAGAAGCGTGCCAGTGCACAGATAACACAAATGGAGGAGTTTCAGGAAGCAGTTCCCAGAACTGGCTTGAGATTTCTCACTGGTGTGACCTGGACCAACGACTGTCTTTGCAAAAGAAAGAAAAACAAAGCCAGGGGTCAAACAACAGGAACAGGCATTGAGGAAACAACCCCTCGCTGGAATTAATGAACTCGCAAGGATAACTTGCTGTTCAGTCTGAGTCAAAGCTTTTCCTTTCATGCCGCTGAAGGGTGTGGGTTTTCTGGTGTCTCTTGGGTGTCATAGAACAGGCTATCTGGGCTGGGATGAGGACTTCAGTAGTTCCTCACCAAAAGAAGGACAGCAGTCAGGAAGGGATGGCCTGATAACCCCCACTGACATCATCCCAAAGGCTGTTTGCGAAGAGCTCAACAGCTGGCCCCGAAAAGTGCATTGGTGTCCACGCAGATTTCCATGGCTCTTACCAGGCATTGACCAAATCTGCCAGATGAAGCTGCTACTCCTAAACACCAGCTCCACGAGGAAATCTGAAGAAAGAAGAGCATTGCAGAAGGACTGTGCAATTCTAAATGCCCCCTTGTGCAGGCCTTGACTTCTACCATCTCACCTATACAGCGGCGATGTGTGGTCCTCCCTTCGGATGAGTAGCTCAAGGGAGTTTCTTCTCTATAGCATCTCCTGTACCTCTCCTTTTGCTAAGGCTGCAGGGAAACTATTTAAAATGCCACTTCCAAGGGAAGAGAGGTATCTCCCTGAGCTATCAGTTCACTCTTGAAGTGATTGGCTTTGGGTGGTCTTCAGTGGACCACCATTGACCACATTTCCTTTACAATGGAACGTACCAACTCAACCATGCCTTTTGCTCTGGGATTCAAAGCTGATGGCAGGTCCTTTACCTAATGTTCAGCCACAGCTGTCAGGTACAGACTAGGAAAACAATGTTCCTGATTCAATACAAAGAATTGCTAAGGTGAGAAAATTCAGCCCCATCAGGAACACAGTATCTCAAAGGAGTTCTTTTCGGTAGGAGTGGTCCATCATGACTGTCAAAACAATTTACTGATTTCCCCATAAAAATAAATAGATACCTGTCTCTGGTTTTAGGGTGAAGCTAAGCAGCCATGGCAGAGACATACCTGGCTGAGAAGTCAATCAGTCATCCGATGGGATGGCTCTGAAGCAAGCACCTGTGAAGTGTGAAGGCATGCTGCAAGGATCATCAGAGCTGACAGCTTTTCACCAGATGTGTTTATTTCTTGGTGCTCTGTTTCCTTGTTTGTATGTCAGTCAATGATTGTTACTTTTCTTGGAGCAGCTATAAATAGGTTTCTCCTCTGACGTTCAATCTAAGCTTGTCTGGTAGTGCTGAAACCCATGAGGTAGAGGACAGTGTTGGCTGGACTTGGCCCAAGGATGTGGTGGGTGACTCACTCCCTCCTCCAGTCCCGCCGCAGCAGACAGAGTGGTCCATGAGGCACAAGATGGTCTGGGAACAAAAGCATTTTCTCCATCATCTCCATCCTCCTGTTCTGGGAGGGATGTAAGAGTATGATTCCACTTACTGCAGCTGGCGTGGTTTTTCAGGGGAAACTTGGGCAGCTTCTTCTCGGGAGCGCTGAGAACTTCAAATACTGACTAAAACCTCAGTCACATGTTTAGAAAAAGAAAACAACAACCAGGAAAACAAACTCTGCTGTGACTTAAATCTCAGGTTCTTCACTGCTCCTGCAAAGCCTGGCTCTGGTCCTCTCTCTGTGGGGTCACACCATGCTCAGAGGACTGTATCTTGCCATTGATGTTCATTTACAGCACCCAGGTCGAGAGAAGCGGTTACTAAAGGGAAGATGGTGCTGGCTCTGTGAGCAGGCTGGTTTTGAACCTGTAGAAACAGACACCAAGCATCTCCCCAGCTTGATAATCCCTTGGCTTGTCTTCACAAAAGAAAGGAAAAAAGGAAAGGAAGGACCCTGTTTCCAACCTGTTTGACTGTGAAAGCTTTTTTTTCCCTCTTGTATTTAAAAAAGAAAAAGAAAAAAAAAAAAAAGAATAAAAAAAGAAAAAAAAAGGAAAAGGAAAAAAAGAAAAAGAAAAAGAAAGAAAAAGAAA
>NW_015094502.1:149598-245656 GCF_001431845.1 Calidris pugnax
AAAAGAAAAGAAAAGAAAAGAAAAGAAAAGAAAAGAAAAGAAAAGAAAAGAAAAGAAAAGAAAAGAAAAGAAAAGAAAAGAAAAGAAAGAGAAAAGAGAAGAGAAGAGAAGAGAAGAGAAGAAAAGAAAAGAAAAGAAAAGAGAAAAGAAAAGAAAAGAAAAGAAAAGAAAAGAAAAGAAAAGAAAAGAAAAGAAAAGAAAAGAAAAGAAAAGAAAAGAAAAGAAAAGAAAAGAAAAGAAAAGAAAAGAAAAGAAAAGAAAAGAAAAGAAAAGAAAAGAAAAGAAAAGAAAAGAAAAGAAAAGAAAAGAAAAGAAAAGAAAAGAAAAGAAAAGAAAAGAAAAGAAAAGAAAAGAAAAGAAAAGAAAAGAAAAGAAAAGAAAAGAAAAGAAAAGAAAAGAAAAGAAAAGGAGCCGTCTTTTGTTTCAAACGCAAAACTTTTCATGTTCATTTAAAATGTAAAAAAAAAAAAAAGTACTTTCAGAATCATCAGCTCATTTTTGAAAGGAAAAAACAGCAGATTACTTTGCTCTGAAATGATTGTGAACGTGAATGATAGGAACGTGAGCTCATCATGCAGCACTAAAAAAGCCATGATCTAAAGGAAATGTTTTGAAATTGTGATAAGGAAATGTTGCAGTCAACCTGAAACTTTCCTCTGCTGATAGGGCTTTTTGTCTGGATTTGGGATGGGAGTGTTTTGAGGTTTCTCAGGCTCTCCAGGTACGAGAAATCTGAGACTACAACAAAGCAGGACTCAGATTTCTAAATTCTTGTCTTTTACTTCCCCTTCGACACTTCTTTATGGAAAACTGGCAGGATTTATGACTTCTGCTCTTTGCAGTGCTCCTCTGGTACCTGCACAACAATTAGAACAGGATCTCTTCACCTTTAGCAGCCTTACCCCAGTGCCTCTGGACACGGCTCTCACTGGGACTTGCTCCAGCGCCCGTCTCCTCCAACAGCCTGTGGAGGAGATGCAAAGAGTCAGCGTCCTCCTGCCAGGTAGAAACCAAAAAGCTTTAAAAACGCTTCCTGTACCTACTGTTTATCCACTTTATGAATTGAGAGGTCCTGTCACATTTTAGAAACTGTTTTTTTCTTGCTCATAGCCCGTTTAGATTATAGGGAGGCCCTTTATTTCTTCATCTTCCCTCAAGGTCTTATGGCTCCTCTCATAATTAGCTCATGCAGACTAGGACCGATCTCACTGGATGTCTCGCCCCTCCATTTTCCCTATTAAAAAGGACGTTTTCATGAGCTGTGCCCATGTTGACTACTTGGATTGGTCTCTGTCACCCTGGGCATGATGGTTGGATGGTTCTCCATCCCTCTCAGCCCATGCTGCATGTGTTTTGATGTCTCCTTGGTCCCTCCGGCTGAAGTGGGAGCGGCTAGAGGAGGATGGAAACTGTGATGGGATGATTCCCGAGTGCATCAACAGAAGCATAATGTCATTTCCATTGGAAAATATTTCAAGGTGTTTCAGCCTTTCAAGATGAAACAAAATCTTTCCTTGCAAAATGTCAGTTCCAGCCATTGTTCCAGTTTGACTTGCCTGTTCCAAGGAAAACAAATACATTTTGACTTGAAATGGCTAATGCTGATACCAGCTCCAAATCAGCCCTTCCTACCGTACGTCCAGCGTTAGGAGAGGATCTTGTGATGAAAAACCTTCTTGCTGTTTATATTCCAGCTTCTCCAAACAGAAAGTTTCCAGCACTTTTTGTCCGAATGACATCACAGCTTTACATCCCACCCTGGGTGATGCCCAGGTCTTCTCCTCGGGCTGAAGATGGAAGGCGACCCACCAGCAGTGAGGTCCATTGCTAAGTATGGCCAAGCCTTCACCTTAATTTTGAGGTTCTGGTTGCTATATATCAGTGCTGGAATGAACCCTATCGGAAGAGGCACCTTGCAAAGGTATTTTGCATGGGGACATAAAGAACATGTGGCAGCAGCCTCTCCTGGAAAAGCCTCTCCAGAGGAGGGGAGTGAGGAGATCTGAACTGCTTTGGGCATGCAAAAAAGGGGTCTGTCAAAACCAATTTCCAGTGGAGCTCTACAAAACACGTGTGAGCAGGGGTTGGTGGCTGCCAAATCTCAGCGTCTTACCACCTCCTCTGCCTTGCGTCCAGCGTGAGGAGAACAGGTTTTATTGGTTTGTTTTTGGTTTGCTGCTTATTGAAATTCAGGCTGGTTTATTTAGTGGGTTGACCCTCACACAGCAACAGCCAAACCACAGGCACACACTCTCACAGTATCAGGGAAATTTGGAAGATTTCGAACCAAACAAGGAGTCTTTATGAAACTTCCAAGTAGCTGGGAAAAAAAAAATAAAAATAGATGATTATGCAACTTTATTGGCACTCTCGTTGCTATCATCATTAAATAAGTCAATATATAGTATAATAAAAATACTTTGCCGCATATTAGAGTGAACCATTTTAATTACAAACACATAACTCTCATTCCATATTTAATGGTGCCCAGACCTTTAGCACTTGCAGTGGTATGAGTACAGTTTTGTGGAATGAGATGTGCTGAATTCACTCTCTTTTATCCTCTTTTTATTGAATTTAACCTTTATGCTAGGGGGAAGCAGACAAGCATCCAAACTTTGTGGTTTAACTGTCCTTACCACAACTTCAAGAGGTATCATATTGGAGCCATGATTGCTGCACAACATTTGGACTAGTTCCTTTCACGTAATTGGGTAATAGTCATTAAAGCTTTTGTCTCCTTAATTATTTTTTTTTAATTTCCATTCAAATAGTGGCTGCCAGGATGCTCCGAGGTCTTTTAGAGGTGGCAGAACAGCTAAATAAAATCATTTCCAAGGTAAAAGGTCAATCTCTCCAACAAGCATCAAGCTCTTGGAGGAGGTAGGGATTTCCAGTGGGATGTGACAGATGTGGGCACATGGGTCTCCCTGCCTCTGAAACCATGAAGCCCAAGCTCAGCCCTCCTGCCCCTTCCTGGGGCTTTTGTGGGGACTCTGTAGTCACCTCGATCCCTTGCCTGTCAGAGAGCAGAGACTCCTCACCAGGAGTGAATAAGAGGGTGCCGCATTGCTTGTTGGTGATGCATCCCTTGCATGGCCTGCCAGACCTTCTCAGCAGGAGGAGGAGGAGGGTGAAATGTGGGCTCTCCATCAGCCCTCTCAGCAATTTTCCTGGGGAGGCAGTGCTTCTGGACTGTACCCAACTGAGAAAAGTTGTTGATGTGGGTGATGCTGAGATGTCACCTCCTTCTTCCCTGTGCTGGCACGGGCCACCTGCCAGGGCGTGGGTCATCCTTCTGGGTAGGAGCCTCCTTTCGCCTCTCCTTAGGATGGCATTTCTGTAGATCGGCTGCCAAGGGTTTAACAACATACCTACGAGCAGCAGCAGCGGGTTTTGGTGCTTTTTGGTGGGAAATAACAGACTTGCTCTGCAGTTGATTTCAGGGCAGAGGGCAAAAAGTCTGTCTGTCCTGGGTATGTAGGTCCATGGAGGAAATGGGGTTAAGGAATTTTACAAAAATATTTGACTCTCTACCTTTCTAGGCTGCAAAAGCCTTCCTTAGGGGCACTGTTCCTGAAATATTTACTGACTGTAAAAAGCGTTGGCAGTGGGCAGAGTTAAATTAGACCATCTCATCATGATCACATGAAGCAATCTCAAGGAAACACAATCCTGCTTTGAATGGCAGAGGCAGATCCTTGTCTGCCTCATTTAATTGCTTTTACTACAGGATACTGATGCTTTAGATTGCAAATCCTTCAAGGCAAGGGCTGTCTCTTTGTTCTGGGTTCGCAGAAGACATCCTGCAGCAAAGGCCAGGGCTCTGGCCTGACTACAAACGTGGGGTTATTTTGAATTCTGTACTCGGAGACTGCCAGGAGGACTTGACAGTGGTGGCTGGAGAGTGTGAAGGCCACTGGGTCCTCGCTGGTTTTCACCAGCATAGCCCCTGCTATTCACAGCACCCACACGGCTCTGAATAATGCGCATCATCTTCCACCCCTGCCATTGCTCTTCTTTGTGGTGGGGCAGCATTTATGGTGCATGCAAATGTCATGCAAATGACTAGCTGGGGAGGGTGTGGAGTAAATAGTCATAATTCCAATCTCCCACCTCCTCCTTTTATCAACCTTTGGAATTTCTTCTCTGGAACGTGCTGAGCAAAAGGCTCCAAATGTGACATCTGGGGGCTGGCTTCTCCAAAAGCTGTTACAGAGAAAGGAGAAGTAGAAAAGGTATTACGGAGAAAGGAGAGTTGGCTGGTTCAACAGGGAGCCACCAAAATAATCCACACATGAGGTCATCATCTCCAGTTTAACTGAAGACCCTTTGGTATATTGTGGCAGGTATTCAATTGATGGTAAGCCTCAAGTGGCCTCATTATAAACAAGGCTTATTTAAAACAGACAAGGCAGAGGAAAAAAAAGTGGCTGTTAAGGAGGTGTGACATAAAGCACCAGCAGGGCTCACTTGAAAGCATTTATTCTGCTCCCCTGTTCACTTATTGCCCTCTTAAAAGCGGAGGAGCTTTCTGCTTTCCTCTGTGCACTTCTTGAAGACTCGGCCTGCCAAAATCACAGTCTGGTTGTGGGCAGCCAACCATGGGAGGGATGGTTCAATGCTGACATGCACCTCTGCCGTCATCTCCAGTATAAATTACCTGCTCTCCCATCCCACCTTGACCTCACTTCTAATCTCTGGGCATGGCTGGCTTCCCTGCAGGGCTGGTGGTGGCCTTGGCTGGAGGGTAAGCAGTGTCACGTCCCGTTCTGAGGCTCAGCTGCTGCTTGTCCCAAAATCTCTTCTGTAAGTGCCTCCCCTCCGTGAGGACTGTGGTGTCCCCTCCCTGAGGGCTGGACCACCTTCTTGGCTGCCAGTAAACCACCTTCCCCTCACTCTCCATCCCCAGGAGCAGGTCGGGCTGTGAGCCAGCCAAGCCTGTTCTTCAGGTATGGCTGTGTACCTCCCTCCGACCAGTATTTCTGCTCCAGATCAAATATACGTTGCTGGTAAATTAAACCCAGCCTGTCACGGTCTGTAATTTCCATTGCGACCGCAGCCGCTGGCAGGAACCGCTGATGCACGCTGCCTGCCCCGTCCCCTTCGGTCCTTGTCCCCTGCTGTGCCACATCACCAGCCCCGGAGAACAAATGGGGTTTGCAGGGGGTGGGTTTGGCGTGCTGGTCTGCAGCCCCAGGGACTGGCTCTGGTGAGGCACAGGGGGTTGTTTCCAATCCACATTCCCAGAGCAGTGTTTGTACTTGCACGGCTGAAACCCTCCAGGAGCCCCAGGGGCTTCGTGTTTGCTTCCGCAGAGACTTGTGCTGTCCTGGTGTGCAGCGAGTAAACTGGGGGCCACGGGGCTCCAGGAAGTTTGTTTTTAAGCTGTGCGAGGTTCCCAAGTAAATACAGGGATCGCCTTTTTCTCCCTTCCTAGTCCTGCTTGCAGCAGCACCACTCACAAAGCAGGAGACCCAGCACATCTCGGGCAAAACCCTCTAGGGCTGCTCACTTTCTGAGCTGTATGTAGGGCTCTGATCCCGATTTTGTTCCATCCTCTCTCTTGCAGAGCCTCCTCAGGTTTCCCAACATGATGTGTCTTTCTAAGCACCCGTCCACCCTCACACCTCCTCGATGGCTGATGTCTGTGGTGGGCTCTTCATCACTGCCATGTCTGAAAAGACCAGAAGATCACTTGGATCACATCTAGCTCCCTTCCTCTGCTGAGCCAGGGTGTCCTGAGGTCTGGTCCCTTCTCCAGCTTCTAGTTTTATGCAACAGTGGATTTCCCAGCCTGGGAGGTGCATAGAGGCTTGCTATGAGCTTCTCTGTTATTGCTGGATCACATGAAGCCACCAAAGAGTTTGGAAGGCAGCTGAGTCTTCTTGATTCACACCTTTGGATCTGGGGAGATAACTTGTGCCCTAGCAGGAACCAGGTTCCTTGGGATGTCTGACCACAGCGTTCCCATTTTGCCAGCTCCAAGATCACAGAATGACCGGGGTTGGAAGTGACCTCTGGAGATCATCTAGTCCAACTTCCCTGCTAGGATAGGAAAAGGAGTTTCTTGGCCCATTGTTCCCTTGCGGCCAGGGCTGGCTGGCTCCAGACCATGGATGGTGCTTCAAGCAAGTCTGTATGAAATGAAATACTGACTTTAAGAGTCCAAGTCTCAATCTAAAGACACCGTTAGGGAGGCTGCTGGGAAAGAAACACCTTCCTTTAAGAAGGATCTTCTGGTCCAGCAATGATATAGCAGGGACTGTGCATGCATAATGCAGCAGGAAATCATCTTCCATGCTGGGATGCAGTGTCTCTTCGCCTAGTAACAAGTCTTCCCAGTGGCCTGGAAGATCTTCCCAGTTGAGTCTCAGTTGTACTCGATGATCTTTATGGATCCCTTCCAACTGAAGATATTTTATGATCCAGCGTCGGTGGGTATGCATTGCCTTTTAAAGCCCAGTGGGCAAATAATCATTGAGAAGAACAGGTTGGGGATACTGGGGAGAAAAATGAGATGCTTCAGACCCTGCCAGATTTAAAGCAGAGCTGGTCTGGTCCTCGCCCCATGAAAGCATCAAGCCAGTGCTTGGTAGAAAGAAGTAAGGAGGATGATGTGGGGAAAGAGAAGAGCTATGGTCGTGTTGAAAAGTGGCTTTTGAGAGCTCTGCTGCTCTGCAAACAAGGTGAGCATACTCTGGTAGCAAAGAGGGACCTGCCTCAGCTCCTGCATAACTACGCCGATGAAAGTTTGGTCTGCCCATGGGAAACAGGCCTGGTGAGCAGGTCTCAACTGATGGCTTGCTTTGGTTAAGAGGAGGTGGTGAGGTAGGGGATGAACGGGTGGTGTACATGGAGTGCTGTGGGCCTGATTCAGCTTTGCTGGTTCCCTCTCAGTTAGCAGCAGCGAGGTCTTCTCATTCCAGCTGATATCTTGGCCAGGGGAGCCTGACTGCTGTAGGAGGAATTAATTTCAAAGGCTGAGAGAGAAATGTGGCCCCAGGAGCCGTGTAAAATGAACCAAACCCTGTCAATTTGTGGTCTTTCTTGCCAGGCACTTAACATCGACCGTATCGCCCTAACGAAGCATGATGAGAAGAATTTGAAAGCAAACTCCCCTCCCTTTGTCAGCGCCGCCATAAATCACTTTCCTCCTGTGCACTCGTCTGCAGGCCAGACCATTCCTTGCCAAGACTTGTAACCTTGCGGGAATGAAAATGCAGGGAGAATCCTCAAAAAGAGGCAAGAGTCCTATTTTCTCGTGTGCGTCTCTTTTTGTTACTCCTGTTGCACAATCTGTTGTCTAAGGTCCGTCATTGAATTTGTGTCCAAGTGCTGGAATTTCTCTTCCAGCAGGATAAAAGCTTGGAAGATGTCATAGTGCTCTCTGATGGTCCCATCTAGGTGGACAGAGCTTGCTCAGGAGAGCCCTTTGCTTCTGCTGCAAGACAAAGTGCCTGCGCTGGCTGCAGGAAACCTTGTGGAGCTGCTGCAGCCTTTAGTAACGGAAACCACCACAACTGGGCTTTTAAATTCAGATTTGTCAGCTTTTATTGTATTATTTACTACAGCTAGATAAGCTGCCAAGGCTTGGGAAATGCTCCTTGCTTGGGAAAAATGTTCACTGGAAGCTTTTGCATGGGAGAGTAGACCAAGAGGCTGCATGGCATGGGTAAGCAAGGTGTGCAGCCCCACGGGGAGGTCCCCAGCGCTCTGAGTGGCCCCCAGCTGGATGGGAAGCAGGTGTTTCCTTGCATTACCTATTGCAAGAGCTGGAGAACGAGAAATACAAGGGCAGCGTAGGTTTGCCAGCGTGATTTCTTCCTGCCCTCCAGCAAATCAGCCTTGCTGGGACATCCCTCCATGTCCAAGGTCCTGCCGGGGGTGGCCGGACCTGGAGAGCACAGTGCTGCCTGGGGACACAGGTCCTTTGGTTCGGAGCACATCAAAGGCTGTCCCAGCCTCTGTCCCTTCCTTGGCCATCCGGGAAATGTGGTCGGTTCCTGCTAAGGACCCACAGCCCCATGGGGCAGTGACGTCCAGCCCCGGGGGCGTTTACCAGAAGCCCTGATTCCCTTTTGACTCACCACAGCCTTTTGCTTCCTCTTGTAGGGGTTGTTAACTCCATCAGCACAGGGTTCCCAACCCCATCCATGGGATGTGGCATCAGTGTTTCTGGCCACTGCCCACCATGCCCACTGCCAGACTTGTCAAGGAGCATCACAACTCTTCCCTGGGGCGTTTCACTGCACGGAGACAATGTTGGATGAAAAAGCTGAAGTTAGTGGCTGAAACAGCTGCTGCGTGTAGAGGTGGTTGTTATAACAAAGTGAGCGTCACGGGTCACTGCAGAATAAACTGAGAAGTCAGGGCCATTAGCGAGCGGGTCAGGCATTGCCTGAAAAATGAGCTCAGCAGCACGTTGGGTTGATGGGGAGGATGGGAGATGAGCAGAGGAGATGTTGGCTTCCTTGAGCCTTTCTGTCAGTGTGGCTGAAATTCTCTGTCTCTTGCCATTGAGCGGCGAATAAAAGGGCTCGGCTAACTCTGATGGGGCAAAAGGGTCTCTTCACATTGTGTCCTGACCCCACATCTAGCAAATTTGGGGATGGGAGTGGAAAAAAAGAGATAGGACTATGCAATGCTTTTTTTTGCCACCCACAGGTCAGTGATACCCAACTGGCCCTGCAAGCAGTGCTCCTGGGATAAGGTTAGGAAACCGGGGAGCTGACAGCCAAAATTAGCTCTTTTTATCTTAGCAACACTAATTTTTCACGCTGCTTTCAAATCCTGTGCCTGGTCAGACTGGTGCCGGACCCCAAAGGTCCTGGGGGGGTCCTCTCGCAGGACGGCTTGGGGGAGGTGGGAGGAAAGGAGCGCCCAGGGAGCCTCTCCCATGGGTGCAATGCACCCTCTCGTGGCCAATGGCCACGGCGGGTGCCCGGGCAGGGGGTGGGTGTCAGTGGGTGCCCATTGAGTGGGATTTGTCTCCTTGGCACCATGTCGGGGCGTTTGTAGAGACCCACCACCCCTCCCGTGGGGAAACCGTTCAGGGAGCTGGGATTTGGTTTTTCCAGGCGCAGGGCACCCCAAGGGGGGCTCCACCGTTTCCCACAGGATCCACCCACCTCTCTCCTCCACCCTGCTTTGTGCTGGGAAAAGTAATAATTTTGACAAAATACTTGAAGCTGGCTTCCCCTCAACCTGCCCTTTTTCCTCTTACACTTTTCCTCCCTGTGAGGAGCCAGCGAAATAAATCAGTGCTTTGCATAAACAAAGACCCGGAGAGGTATTGGTGAAAAAATAGTGCTCAGGAATGTCACAAATGCAGTTTTCTCCACAAGAAAAACGCAGGAAAAGTTTATATTCTTCCTAGTCTCTTAACCCAGGGAGGGATTTCTCCATCTGGCCACCCGGTTTCCCCCCCTCCCACCACCCGGGAGCCAAATCCCAGTTGGCTGAAAGGTGCCTCCCTTTCCTCTCGCCCCTCCAGGGGGGCTTGAATTAAAACCCCATTTGCTTCCTTGCGGGAAGGCTGTGCTGCCAGTGCCTTGTCCAGCCGCATCCTGCAGCCTCGGATGCGAGCACAGGAGAGGGGTGCTCAGTGTGTCCCGTGGGTGGGCGAGCATTGTCCCCCCACCAGGGTCCCCGTCCCCCAACCGGCCGGGGCTCGGCGAGCCCTCGCTCCCACCTGCTCCCCGCGCCCTGGCGTTCGCTTCCTGCGACTTTAAAGTTCCCTCGGCACACAAAGCAAAAGAGGGAGGAGAAAGGGTTTCATCATCACTCCCGAGAGCAGACTTATAAAAACTTTGCGCTCAAGCTGCCTGCCTCACTCACGGGCTTGGAGGGTTTTGGGCGCAGACCGCACACGCTGACAGCGGTGGGACAGTCCGGAGAAGGAGCAGAGCCCACCTGCAGCCCAGCTCTTTGGGGCTCTCCAGGAAGCCCCCCACGATGGGAGTCCACCCCGAAGCTGGCAAACCCCCAGCTGATGTCCCGAAAAGGTCCGGCACCTGCTCCCGGAGTATCTTCTGCAACATCAAGGTAAGGAGCCGTGCCTGGCAGGGATGCACCGCTTGCCCGGCAGGGAGGGAGGGGGATGCCTGCACAGAGAGTCACCCCAACCCGTCCCACGGGTCCCCACATCCCCGGCACAAACCGTCGGTAAAACGAAGGGTGTTTGCCAAGATGCAGAATTTGAAAGTCAGCTCCCTGGGCAGTGCTGGGTGACGCCGCGGAGGTCCGTCCCGCTGGGTGCACGGGAAGGGCTGAGGGTCTCGGTGGGTTTCGGAGTGGTACCCCCCCGGGGCAGGCGAGTGTTGCTCCCCGTGGAAGCGGCGTGGGCAGCTCTCCGTGGGCTGTGGAGCTTACCCACGGCATCCGGTACACAGTGTGCTGCTGCTTAGGGAATGATTAACCACATCCTGGTGCCAAAGGAAAACACTGCCTATAACAACACTGCCTGGCTTCAAAAACCTGGGGGAGAGGGGCACTTTGAGTGACAGGAGCAAAATCTCAGCAGGTTGGAGTGGGTTTTCTGGTGTTGGCTGCCCAGTTGCTCACCTGCCCCTATTACCCAGACAAGACCTGTCATCTTAAACCCTGTCCCTGCCTGAGCTTCAGGCTCCTGAGCTCACTGCCCACGTGAGACACCACCAGCCACCTTGGCCGCCTCTCGTGTTTTAAACCCTGCTAACCATCGTGCTTTTACACCACCCCTCGCCCCGCCTTTTTTTTCCCCCCAAAACGGCACAGTTTGGCCCATTTTCGGGTGGGCACCGAGGCTGCTGCACACACTGGTTCCCGTCCCCGGGACACCCGCCTGCCTTCCCCAGGATTTCCCTTGGGGCGGGGGGGTGGATTTTTGTGTCTCTCTTGGCAGCACCTCTGCCTGTTGGCATCCAGAGCAGCCCAAGTGCAGTTTTGGGGAATGTCAGCTCCCAGCAGCCCCCCTCTGCCCCCGGGCAGAGCAGCTCTGGGTGCGTGAGAGGGGCTGCCGTGGTGGGGGGCAGCCGGCAGGACCCCCTGGTGCCACGTCTGCCGGTCCTGCCTGGGGCTGGGGTGTGACTTCCCACCAGTGTTATTGAAGATCAGCACGTGTTTTTGGGCTCAGAGCAGCGCTGCAAGGATGGGTTTGTCAGCGCTTCCCAGCCCCGTGTGTTTTCGGGAGCGTGCAGCCGTGGGTAGGGCATCGTGGTCCACCATGGGTCTGGGTTTTATTTTGCCACCCGTCTTTCCTCCCCTCGCATGAAGGACGGGGCTGCTCCCTCTTCTTCAGTGGGATGTGCTTGACTGGGGTTGGTTTCTGGGCAGGAAAAGTGTCACCAAATCTCAGGGCCCCAGCATCTCTGCTGGGGATGCTGTGGGGCTCTTCCCAACGGGCTGCTCCTCCGGGCAGCACGGTGGGGCGAGCAGCAGAGCTTTGGGCTTGCTGGGGTCAACCAGTGACATGGTGGGGACTCCCAGAGCTGGGGACGTCATCTCAGATGATGCCTTCCAGCCCTACACACCTGAAGGTCCCCACTGCCCCAGCTGGGCTATTCCAGCAGGTGACTTGATGGCCCTTTTGGGCTGTGAGCTCCAGGAGGAAGAGCTTGAGGTTACCCTGGGTAATTTAGGGTTGCTTCTGGGCTGCTCTGGTGTGCCTCTGGAGGGGACTGGTGACCTGTTCTTTTCTCTGGAGGGGGTGCAAAACATGACCCTAACCCCCTCCAGGCTGTTCCAGTAATGACCGTGGCTCAGGGTAAGTAAAATCACCTGAAAACAGAGCTCTTCTTGCAGCTAATGCTTATAGGGGAGGATGCAGAAATATCCTGGAACTGAAAAAGCAGTGCCAAAGTCAATGCCTTTTTCAGGATGTAAAACTTTAGGGTTTAAAAAAAAAGGAAAAAAAAGAAAAAAAAATTAAAAAAGAAAAAAAACAACCCAGCTACTGTCAATCCATTTGTGCATCCCATTGGCATCCACGGGAGTCGGGCTGGGGGCTCAGCACCCCACACACCCCCGGGTGCTTGGTGAGAGTCTGTGTCCAGGAGCTCCGAGGGGCATTTGGCCGAGAGCAGATGATGTGAGGGTTTTACTTTGCTGGCAGCAGGAGATCTGGCTGTGCCAGGAGATGCCTTGGTCAGCTACCTGGACCCACCGCTGCTCAAATTGCCCAGAGCCTGGTGCTGGCTCAGATTTTAATTTCAAAATGAGCAATGAGCCTGGAGCTCCTCAGACCATCCTGGCACCCACCACTGAGCCCGTCTAGGTGGTCCTCGGGGGTGATTTCCTAGGGAGAGGTGATGCTGCAGCACCCAGTGTGGCAACCAAGCATAGGAACATATGTAGCAGGAGATGCCACCAGAGACCCCCACATTCCACCTGCCCCAGCCAGTGCAAATACAGCTGCACTAAGGGAAAACCAGTGCATGGAAAGAGCACTTTTGTTTAAAAAAAAATCACCAGTTCTTTCTGCTAAATCAAGAGGAAAAGCACAGCCTGATGCTGGCACTGTGGAAGCACGTTAAGGAGCTGTTTGGGTTCTATCAAAACTTGCTTGTTGGCATCAGATGGGTGATATATACCATCTGGGATGGTGGGAAGACACCCATCCCTTGGAGAAAAAATCTTGCTTTTAAGAGCAGATGTATATAAATTGACAGACAATGACATCCCCCACCCTTTCCTGACCTGTTCACTCTTCCTGTGCTGCGACATTTGTGTTAAAAATCTATATGCATTCAAAAAAACCCAAACTGTTTCAAGGTGGGAAAGCAGTAGTCTGTGCACAGTTGTCAATCCTCTCAGCCCCCAGAAAATTGCTAGAAAAAGTGTCACAACTGAAATTCCAGGTTTGGGAAGTTGTTTTGTTGTGAATGGGTCGTCAGAGGGCAAGGTGTACAGTGAGCATCTCGGTTTATATGGCTTTGTAGCTCTTGGTTGTATGAGAAGCCTTTGGTGCTGCAAATAAAGTATTATGTAAAGGTTTTTATCCAGCACCTAATTGTGTGGGAAGCTGCTGGCACCATCCCACACAGCGAGAGAGATGCTATAAAGGGGTTTAAATTCATGAGACGCAGTGTCCTCTTATAAGGGATGGCAGTTTCTAAGCTAAGACAGCGTTTCCAACACAACAAAATCCCCTAGTCGTAGCAGACTCCAAGTCCTAATCATGAAATTAATTATTCCTAAGGCTCACATGCCAAGATCATTTTCAGAGTGCCTTTTGCAGGGCTGGGGCCAAAAATAACAAATTATTGTTCCATGCAAACCATCTTTCTTCTCCATGTTCTCTGCGAAGGGGGCCACCAGCTCCCTGCACCAGTCCCCATCACTCTTGGGGTGGTTTTTGGCACTGGCCCCATCACCACTGACGTTCAGAGGTGGGAAGCATGATGGTGCCGGGGATGGGCATCAGAGAGGGAAAGGTCCTGGTGGAAAGGAGTAGTTTCAATGGTTCTGCAGGGGTCTGAAGCACCTGCTGTGGGACGGCAGCTCTGGGGATGGATGGCCTGGAGGTGCTGCTGAGGATGCAGAGACAGGCACTTGGGGAGGCGATGCCCAGTGGATATGGCCACTGGCTCATACCTATGCTCTGACACATTTACAGCTGATCTTTGAACCCTGTGGCAACATGGTTGGTGACAGTTCCTTGTTGCTGCTGTGGAAGTTGCTGCAGGTATGTACCGTAGCTAGTACTGCAATTATACCAGATGGCACCAAGGCGCCGTCAGCACTGATATTTCAGGGCACCACCTCCCTCAGCTGACAGCGCGTTTGCTGTCTGCACCGTATCTGCAGGTGGTATATGCCCCATCCCTGGAAACATTCGAGGTCAGGTTGGACAGAGCTCTGAGCAACCTTATCCAGTTGAAGATGTCCCTGCCCATGGCAGGGGGGTTGGACACAATGACCTTTAAAGGTTCCTTTCTACTCAAACTATTTAAGGATTCTGTGATCTTGTAGCTGGAATAAACCTGGCCATTACACTTATATTTTTGAGTGCCCTCTTAGATATGGCAAGGTTGCTTGAACCCCTCTAGAAGTTGGCCGTTTGTCTTGAATCAGCCTGAAGACAGAAAGCCAAATGCAAAAGGTCTTCAGTCCTTGGGCCTGGGACGTTGCTGCTGAGCACGGTCCCCTACGAGAAGCCTAGAGCATTCCAGTAATCCCACAGCAGTGGTGGAGGTGAGTGATGAGCAAGGACAGCCCCCTATTTTGAAGTTCACCAGAGCTTCCAGAGTTGTGCTGACTGGCACTAGGAGATTTCAGTTGCTCTGCTTGGCAAATGTAGGATGAAGCCAACTGTTAGGTAGATGCCAGCACCCGGTGGCACTGGGGACACCAAGGACATCAATGCCTAAAGGAAAAAAAAAACAGGTTTGAAAGGTGGAGAAGAAGTGGATGATTGGTCTTTTTGATACCCAAGCATAGCCATGGACCTTATCAATGCCCCTAGGTCCAGAGTCCTAACTACTGTCTCCAGTCATCATGTCCATGCCCACCTTGCCCTTCCAGGCAGCCACCGAAAAAGGGTTATTTTGAAGGTGTCATCTCCGCAGCACCTCAAATGTTTTGGCTTCTTCACCTTTATTGTCTCTTTCATGGGTTTGTGCTATTTTCCTTGATAGCTAATTCCTTGATCTGGATCCCCAGAAACAGGACAAGGAGGAGATCTTTATAAATAACTTGTTGGTTAGCTGAGTTGGACTGGTTTCAGCTGGAAGCTGGTTAGCTGGAGAGCACAGGGGAGCAGCAGAAAATGGTGGGGAGGCTTTTACCCTGCAGACCACCCGACATGGAAAAGGAGGCAGGAGGATAACAGGGAGTTATGGTCACTTTACCTCTCGTCTTCCTCTCCTTGGAGTGAGAGATGGGGGAAAGCATCTGTCATCTTGTCATCGGCCAACCTGGCCCAAACCATGACGCCTATAATGGCAGCAGCAAGCATACAGTTCCAACAAGAAGTGTAAATTCACTACAAAATTACAGCTGGAATATATAAATAAAATAATGTGATAACTAAGAAATAATTTTTAGGTGTTAAAGTAACTGTTCTATAAATTAATTGTTTAGTTACTCCCACAGGGAATGGGAGGGGAGATTTAAAAGCCTTAAGGGCAGATTTAAATGGGATGCTATATTGGGGCAGTGAGAAAGGTGATATAGAAGAGTGTAGGAGAGGGGACAGCAAGGTCAGGAGGAGACGATGGGCTCTCAGGGTGTGATAAAGCTTTAAAGCATCCCAGGGTGAAGATGTTGGGGGGCATGCAGGGTATGATGGCCAGAAACAGAGATTTTCTCCTCCCTGGGGAGGCTGGGTGTCTTCTGCAGAAGAAACGGGAGCCTTGCCCTGGGGTCTGAGGTCCCAACAGCAGCAGGGCAAGTTTTATGTCCCTTCCTCTAAAGGAACTAAAGGAATTTGCTGAGGAGTATATTTCAGAAGCCTGGAGATATAAAATTGGTGCTCTCATATCCTGTTGGAAAAGATTATGAATTGCTTTATTTAGCCATTAGCAAGAACAGGAGATTCATCAGGTCACTGGTCTGAAGACAGCATGGCTGTTGTAGGTTTGGAGATGGAAGCACCAAGAGGAGAAAGTCATTGTTGATAAGGGACATTGGTTTAAGCAAGAAAATCAAAGGATATTCCAATTCTGGACGCTGTGCAAGGAGAGATGACGAGTTGGATGAGCGTTTGTAGCAAAGAAGCAAACAGGGTCCTCAAGGAGAAGTGGGACGGCACGGGGAGAACGACCTGCTGTGACTGGGGTCTTCCAGCACTTGTGGTGATGGTACTGGCATCAGAAAGCAAAGGTTGGGTTAGGATGGATCCCACACTGTGTTTATGTCTGGGTTTGGTGGGATCAGAAGATCCGCCTGGCCTTCACCAGCAACACCAGCAGCAGGATAAGGAAAAAGATGGGGAAGAGCCAGCCGGTAAATTGGGTTGGAAAGTTTAGTGGGATCAAGGTCTAGGAGACATGAAACAAGATAACTTTATGAGGGGCGAGGTGGTTCAGTGCCCAAACACAACCAAGGAGTGGTCAGCATAGATAAGATTATCATGAGCAGAATGGGAGAGGAGGGTTGCTGATAGGGAGCAGGAGGCATGGCCAGGGCTGTGGGCGGCAGAGAGCAGTGTTTGCATTCGCTTGTGGGTCAGGGAAAATGAAGCCAAGCTGAAGCTACCTTCAAGGAAATCATGGCACCATGAAGAAAACAGACCTTCAGGGAAAAAAAGGAAGAGTGAAGAAGAAGAAAAAAAATGAAGACCTACCTATGTGCTCGGTCTGGTTGCGAGAAGAAAGAAGGCTGCCTAACAATATGCAGTGTATTTTGTGAGCCAAAGTGTTTTCTCAGCATCAGCCTGGGAAGCAGCAAACCCTCCTATCTCAGTCACCAGGGGTCTGGTCTCACGGACCGTCCGCAGCCAAAAACCTCCTTTCCTTCTGCCATCTGCAACGTGCACCTGCAGGTTGAGGCAGGGACATGTTTTTATGTCCCCTGGGGCACTCCCTCGGCAGCAACTGAGCAAAGCAGGGCTTGCACAGACCTTGCAAGGGCATCGGGGCACCATGCCGGGAAACCCCACGTCTACCTTCCTTGCCAAAAGAGCAAACATTGTCTTTGCACTTGACAATTGGGGGTTGTAAAGCGTGGATCACTTCTGGCAGACAGTCATCGTTGCAACTAATAACCTGGGCAGCGGCATGCTTCAGACAATTCCTAATAATTTTATTTTTTTATTATTATTAGGGGAGTTTTTTTGTAATAGAAATAAAATTCAGGAGCCAACTTCTGCTGTTGGACCATGCTCCAGGCTCAGAGGTTTTCTGCTGAAGGACCTGTGGTGTGGCACAGTATTTGGTTCCTTTGGTTCCTTCTGTGGAAAATATTGCTTTATTTTTTCTTTTTCATGGTGCTTTTTGATCTATAAATCTAGGCAGCTGCATGTAGGAGAGAGATGCCAAGGAGAGACACATCTCCCAGGCATGTCCGTATACTTTGTATTTCCAACTGATGCATTTCTTTGGGACTGCGTGATCTCAGCCATCCTACTGCAGGAGGATCTCTTAGTGTAGTGAGTGTTGCTCATATACAAGCTCTAAAATACACAACCTGACTATTATAATTTTGGGAATATTCTTATTACTTCCTGGAGTTCCCCCCTCTGTTGTCTTTTTTTTTCCTCTTGGAAGCTCAGGAGAGTAAAGCGGAAGAAGCCTTCAGAGGTGGGCATGTTGGGGTCTCCTTCTTTGGGCCATGACTTTCCACTAAGATCAAACAATTTCGCTTTGGCCCTCCAGAGCCCAAAATGCAGCTCTCATAGTTCTATGTGGAGAGAAGAGCTGACAGAGCATCCTCACTCCTAGTCCTTTCCAAACATTTACTCCAGCCAGATTCATTTTGGGCCTTCCTGCAACAACTGCTCTTGGCCATGTCCTCCCTTGGTGTCATCAGCCAGCTGGGAACAGCTTGGTAGGTTTTGTGGGCATCTCCACTCCCCAGGCAGCTCTTGCATCCATCTAATGCCCCCTTCTATCCACGCTGCTAGCTGTGCTGCCATGGAAAGGCTGTTGGGCACGCAGGTGAGCGTGGACATGAGAGCTGGAGCAGGCTCTCTCCTCACCGGGTGAGGTGCACCTCACGATTCCTACCTTCTCAACCTCCAAGCAGGGCTGCCAAGCTGAAGACACTGAAAAACGAGGTGAGGTATGACTTTGGACATGAGTGCCACTACCACAGCTTGAAGCTGTGGAAGCAGAGCAGAGAATTAACACTTAACTCGCTTCTCCAGGTGGCAGAGAGAAAGGGGCAGTGGCCGTGCCATGTGGAGCAGCATCTTCCCAAACCCCCAGTCCCTGCAGAGCAGATCCAGGCTCCCACCTGGAGGACTCCCCTGGATCCTGGAGGGTCCATAGAGGCAGTTGACTACTTTGAAATAATAAGAAATTTGAATTTTGTTACCTACCCATGTCCCACACTGCAGGCTGCGGTTACCGAGTACTTCATGATTGGTTTTTTTCTTATTTAACCCAAGCTTGCCAAGCATTTATTGGCTGCCTTGGTGACCAAGGGAGGCTCCCCTACCCTGCCTTCCAAAAACTGTTCTTACGAAACAGTCCGCCTTTCACAGTAGGCTTTTCTGAAGTCCAGTCTCTGTGTACCTTCAGGTAGCTGTTTGTTAAGGCCAGTGACAGTGTTGACAGTGCATTATCTTACATAAGCAATATGGAACAAGAGAGCCATGAGATAAGGGAATACAGCTTAGCGGACCTGTATGTGATGTGGGGCAGTGCAAGCACCTACAAGTGCTTCTTGCAACACTGCCTGCTCCCAGCCCCAGGAGCAGCAACCTCCTTCTCACCCCAAGAGCACCCACCTCAAGGACAGATTCACCTCATCCTTGGCTGCTTTATGGGCTCAGCAGGAGGCTGGGAGACCCTCTCTCTCCTCCCAGAGCCTTATTTTATTCCTGGCGAGCTTCAGAGGAATGGGAAAGGGTGCAAGTGGGTCTTCTGAGGTGGCTGCAAGGGCTGAAATGCTGTCTTGGACATCTCCCAGGAATGCACCAGCCGTGGCCATACCCAGCATCCCATGGGGACATCTTGGTGACAAGTATAGGATCTCAGCCTTGCTGCTGCATCCTCATGCCTGGGGGCTGCCTGGAGCCCAGCCTGCCCTCACCCTCAGCCCCACCAGCCCACCGGGTCAAGTACGTGTTGAATACATCTCCTCTAAAGGAGGTTTGGCTTGGGATTGTCCAAATCCTATTGCCAGTCTTTTTTCAGTGGTGCTCAGGGATAGAACAAGAGGAAAAGGGGAACCTAGGAAGTTCCATCTAAACATGAGGAGAAACTTCTTCGCTTTGAGGGTGGCAGAGCCCTGGAAGAGGCTGCCCAGGGAGATGGTGGAGTCTCTGGAGACGTTCAAACCCCACCTGGGCACGTTCCTGTGGGACCTGCTCTGGGTGGCCCTGCTCTGGCAGGGGGTTGGACTAGATGATCTCCTGAGGTCCCTTCCAGCCCCATATCATTCTGTGATTCTGTGAATAGCTGCCAGCTCTCTGCTTTGCACCTGAGAAGTGTTGCCCAGACCATGGAAGGACCAGTCCCCTCTCTTCCCAGCAGCAGGGTGGGCTTCTCTTCCCTAGGAAAAAGCATTGCCCTGGGAGGTGCTAGTAAACTTGGAGGGGGGACGGGGGTGGGTGGAGACCAGCATGCCTGCAAGGGACCTTCCCCCCACCGTTGGCTCCCCTTTTAAACAAAATGCCTCTTGGAAAGGAGTTGAGTATCCTGCATAAACTGCCTGGAGCCAGGATCACTCAGGCACTCTGAAGGAAACATGAAGATGCTTAAGAGGGGATTTTGTGTGTGTGTGTGTGTATGCATGTGGGTGCATGCCTTTGGTCTCTCCACGCTGCTCCCTGTCTGCCTGTGACTGCTGCTTGCCTGCAGCTCCAAAAATACACCCGGCTCTGATGGGACTGTCTTCTCCAGAGGGTCAGCACTTTGCGGTTGTGGGAGTGTCCCCGACTCCTTGACCTCCCACCATGCCTTTGCCCTCAGCGCCGTCATGTTGGCTCTGCATCAGCAAAAACCTCCCTTCAGATGAGCTTGAGTCTTCTTTAAAAGCCCCTTCTTGGTTAAGTGCTACGGAAGATGGATGATAGCAGCTCCATCCCCTCCTGGGGTTGCTTGGTGGGTGTGTGGGGCCAGAGCCGCTCATCTGGTGCTTTCCGCAGCTGGAAGGGACCTAGAAGGTGCTGGCTTCCCTAGACCAGCAGGTTGTGGGTGGTCAGCATGAACATGTGGGGATGGGGACACATGGGGAGAGGAACAGGGTTGGGAGAGAACTATGAGGATGCAAGGGGACACAGGAGAATGGTTCCCTTCATCTCCACCAGCCTCAGAGGTCTGCTCTTCCCAGCTGGATCATCCCGCCCAGTGACAAGGTCAGGCAGTGCAGGGGCTCCTTTCGGGGAGCCCTCCAAGTAAGCTCCTCTCCCAGCTCTTTGCACTCAGAGCCTTCAAGGTTTGGGCCATCATTATTTTAATTAGACTTGAGTCTGCTGACTGCAGAGGAAGTCTTAAATCAGGCACATCTCTCACCTCCAGACAGTCAAAGCGTGTCTGGAAAAGCTGAGCTCCAGCTGCACAAGTCCCGGAGCAAAGGCTGTTTTGCTTTCCTCTGACTGTTTTGGGTAGCAGCTTCTTCTCAAGCAAAAAAAAAAAAAAAAAAAATCTCCTCTGTCCTTCCCCTCCCAGCCTCTGGGCTCTCCATATCCAAGGGCTGAGGCTGCTGCACGGTCTCAGTGCCAGCAGCAGCGTGGGGTGGGATCAGGTCCCCTGGAGCATCCCTCTTCTGCCTTTCCTGCCATCCCTGCTCGCAGGACCCAGGTTAGAAGGTCTCATGGGCCGGGGGGGTGAGCAATCATGCCCCAAAGGCTTTCTCTCCCCCCATCGGTGCTCTCCAGCTGCATTTCTCCCACCTTGCCTTCGTTCCCGGGCACCTCGGGATCCACAGCCCTGTTTTGTCCGTCCCTGGGTTATCACCAGTGCATCGACCCGTCTCAACCCAGCTCTGCCTTTTCCTGCCTGCCCTCTCTGACGCCACTTGTCCCTCTCATCTCCCGCTCTCCATCCTCTCATGACGCACAGCCAGTGGTGGTTCCCCATGGTCCTTCCATCCCTCTACCTTCTCCTCATCCCCAGCCGAGCCCAGCATCCCAGGGAGTCAGGCCGCCTCTCCTCCTCGTCTTCGCTCCCCGCCAGCATCCTCTCTCTCCCCAGCACTTCTCCTCTGCCCTGGGATTAGGCTGACATTTGCTGCTCTAAATTCAGCCTCGGTGATCCACCCTCTTCCCTCCTTGTTGGTAAACAGCTTTGCTTCTCCCACTGACGCCTCTCACCGGGAGAGCTCTCCCTCCAGCTGCTCCACGTCTCCGGCGGTCCCAGCCCTCCGCTGTTTAAGCCAGCTCTTCCTTACGCGAATGACTTCAGTAGGGTCTGGCCAGAGCTGCAGGAACACAAATTCATGTTCTCTGGCAACAAGATCCCCTCTCCATTTCTCATCCTCACGGGAGTGACCTCTCTGCTCCCACGGCTGGAGTAATTACACGGTGAATCCCAGGTCAGGATTGGGGAAGGTGGTGGATCCAGCTTTCACCCGCGGGACCATGTGCTGGGATGGGTTTTTGAACGTAGGAGTTGATAGCTGGAGGGTGCAGAGGTCATTCTGCTTCAAGACTTTGCTTTCAGACGTTTCACTTCCACTTTGTCCCTGTCTGGGAGGGTTTCCCTTTCCCACGTTACACCCCACGTTGCTGCTCTGCAGCTTTTGTTCAGGGCAAAGTCCCAGCCTGGGACTTAGTCCTCCCCTGCTCGGCTACCAAAGTGGCAGATGCCTGCCTGACGCTAGCCCGTCTGCTGACAGCCCTCCAAGGTGTGGCTGGGGAGTTCGTGGTGGCAGCTTGTCCCTGTGACCCCTCTTCCCTCTTTCTTGGTGTTTGCCTTTCTCCTTCTACTTTTCTGTGGTCTCCAGGTTGTTCTCAGCCTGCCCTTACACTGCCAGGATTCCGTTTTCCCCTTCATTTCCAGCCTCTTCTCTCCCACTGTCTGTCAGCATCTCTCCCATTTCCTATGCTTTTAGACACCCAGCTGTCTCTTCAGGCTGGTACTATCCTCCCTTGCAGGAGAAGCTTCCCAAGGAGCTTCCCACCTTCTCCTACCCAAATTCTCTTGCGATTGCTGGAGCTGACTCCACATCCTCCTCTGCTCCCCAGAAAGAAGCCACTCCACCCACCTATGGCATTTGCATCCTCAATGTCAGGTGGACAATTTAGTTCTTTTTTCTGATGAGCCTTTTTTTTTTTTCACACAATGGGCCAGGGCTTCTGGGTGCTACCACCGTTTCAAATAAATACTAATAACGAGTATTGCGGCTTTCCTAGCCAGGGACATAAAGAATTTGTCAGCTCTGCAATACCTTTGATGCCTCATTCATCATCTCGGACTTCCCGCCGTTATCTTGGTGGGACACGCTTCCGGTATCCAGCAAATATTTGATTTCCTGTGAATTTAAATAAAAAGACCTTTTCCCTTCCTTTTTTTTTTAATTATTTTAAAATACTTTTGGCACCATGTGCATGCATTCCATTCCAAGAAAAATAAAGGAGAGCTGTTCTGACTAAATATAGATCAAAAGACACTTGTGAGCTGCCTCTTGCGTCCCCGGCTGAGAGCACTTTCCTCTCCCAGGCCACCCGGGCTCTTTCGACCACGCTTCTGCCCTGCCCCGTCAACTCTCTGTGTTCCCTCCTCTGCTCCAGGCAAGCTCTGCCTCCCTTCACCTTGGTTTCTGGCTCGGCTCGCAGCCTGGCTCAAGGGAAAGATGCTGTTTTTAGAATGCTACAGAGGTCTTCCAGTTGTGAGACTGGGTTGTGCATATTTCATCCTTTCCCTCTGGGGCTTTTAAAGCCCTCTTTCACCTTTTTCTTGCAACACCCCTTGGAGCAGGTTTTGTTAATTGGCTTTACTGCTGAGTGAATCCAAAGGGCAGACTGGAAATACTGGATCTCAGGTGGTCTAAAGCAGCATGGCTCCCTTTCAGCCACAGGGTTGGCTCTAACATGGTCTCAGGAGCACCCATTGAATGTGCGTAAAGTCAAACCTCTCTCATTTATCATTGTACAGCTCCCAGTGCCACAGGTCCTCATCAATTTGGAGGGTTGCTCTTGAGGGTTGCACAAGGGTCGCTACAGTGCAAATACCAATGACTATTAATAGCGGTAAAACAGAGGAAAGAGAAAACCAGAGCTCCTTTTCCTCTCTTCTGACCACGTCCTCACTCATTTTGCAAAGCTGAGTTAATCAGGGATCCAGGACTGAGCCCTTCAGTAGACCTGTTGCATGTCAGACGTGCAGCCATGTTGGCCCACTTGAGTCCATGTGCATGTGACTCTCAAATCCCTCTCACGGGGCATGGTCTCCAGCAGTTACACATCATAGGGCACTAACTGGGTACTAACTACTTTTTTTTGCCTGCAGGTGTTTGTGCTGTGCCATGGGCTTCTCCAGCTCTCTCAGCTCCTCTACAGCGCCAACTTCAAGAGCAGCCTCACCACCATTGAGAAGCGCTTTGGGCTCTCCAGTCTCTCTTCGGGTTTCATCTCCAGCTTGCATGAGGTAACTGGGTGAAATGCTTGTGTGGAGACTCCAAGGGGTGGCCAGAACACGGGGGGACCTTCCCAGAATAGGGTCTCAGGGTTTTTCACACCCAGTGCTTCCTCGGCCATGCCTACGTGTGCTGGATGAAGTAGCTGTTGCTGTGCATTTGGACACCTCTTCACACTTCTGCTGTACCACATGTCTGGAGGTTGAACATAGGGTTATGAGGTAAGGATGTGGCCTTGGAGGACAGCAGCAGAAAGCAGGTTGCTTCAGAGGAGATGACTCTACACTGTGATGCCATACAACTCCAGCAGAGACATGACTAAGAAATGGAAAACATGCAAAGTAATTCTTCTCCACGGATCACAATTCTTACAGCTGTTGTGAAGAAAAACATTTTATTACTAGTAGTATCCACACAACAACAACTCTGTGAGCAATTTTCAGTAAAAGTATCTGTTTTCATTGGTTTCTTGGTGGCTCATTAACCCTGGCCTGAGTCATTCCAAGCTTTCTCTAAAAGTACACCCCAGCCAGCAGTCTCTCCAAGATCTAGCCCTTTTCTTCAGTGCTCCCATCTCCTGATGGTCCTGTGGCAAAGGACTGATTTTCACTGACATATTGCTGAGCTGGCTGAGGATTTCCTGATTCTAATTAGGAAATCTAATAATTTTCTAATCACTTACTCCTCTGGAACATGTTTTCTAATTCACATCATCATGAGTTGTATCCTTTCTGGTAGCTCTTCAAGGCCAACTATGCTTTTCGGCCTCCTGGCAGAGACTTTCTTTTTATGGCACAGATAAAGAAGTGCTCGGTGGCAGCCCACCTTGCACAGAACTGGTCTTCTCCCATGGGATCCTCCACCAAGAGACTGGATACTGGGAATCCTCCCAGGTCCTTGGGGAAATAGATGGCCAGGTCTAACCTCAACCAACACCTACATAGAATCATAGAATGATTTAGCTTGGAAGGGACCTTAAAGGTCATCTAGTTCCAAGACCCTGCCATGGGCAGAAACACCTCCCTCTAGAGCAGGTGGCTCAAAGCCCCATCCAACCTGGTCCTGAACATCTGGTTCAAAGCCTGTTCAGACTTTCCCCTGGTTGTGACGAGGTCCAAGGCATGCAAAAAAAGAGATCCAGCATGGACGGTTGTAACATTGGTAGTGATGAACTGGCATAATTAAACCCTGCAGAGTGTCTCAAAGTTATAACCCATGTACCCTTTATCCATTAGAGAACTTACTTATGAGAATTAATGGCTGGAGAAGTAATACCAAAGCAAACATCATGTAGGGCATCTGCAGGAATATAAAGGGGAAAGGATTGGAACAGGACACGTGCCACGCTGTTAACCAATACCAGCTTGCAGACAACAGATAAATCTTTATCTCTCTGCTTTATGAGAGAGAGTTCTGTGCTTTACTTCAGCTCTGTGTGAGCTCCTCTGACTGTCCAGGACCACAATCTTCTTACGCTGATGGCTGCAGCAATTCCAGGAACAATAAACCACAAAGAGACAAACAAGGGAGCCCATGTAGACATAAATAAAAAGTATTCTTAGCCATACATGCCAAGCTTAAAATAATGTTTAGCTTCTCCCAAGCTGACAAAGCCCATGTAATGGTAATTTTATGCTGTTCATCTACTTGCCTGAGTAAGCTGCATGTTTTTATATTTTGTCAGCTGATCATATCTGCAGTTGCAAATGTCCAGAGTCACAAACATTTGCAGTAAGCTGGGCTTTGCAGCTGGGCTCGTGTCCGTTTAGAGTCATGGGAACGGAGGCAATTCTTTTATGCTGTGTTAGGAGGAATTACTAGTTTATGCCACATCCCATGGGGTTGGGAGGGCAGGTGTGGGTGTTGAAAAAAGCCCCAGCCAGATGACAGGGAGTTTGTGAAGTTGCCCATGAGAGCAAGGGATGCACACAAGGGACAGAAACCAAGGAGTTGGCCTGCTGGCTTCTGATGAGAAAGGAGCACTGACTTGCTGTGAATATGAAGGGTGAAGGGCTGTCCCAGGAACTGCTCTAGTTGGGGTCAAACACCACCAGGAAAGAGAGCTCTCCACCTACCCCAACACAGTCATGGGGGACCAGTTATGGGGTTTTGACTTCCTCTGGGACATCTTCTAACGTTCTCCCTGTTTCGCTGTGCCCTTTCCAGATTGGCAATGTGGTCCTCATCATCTTCGTCAGCTACTTTGGCAGCCGAGTTCACCGCCCGCGGGTGATCGGCATGGGGGGGCTGCTGCTGGCGCTGGGAGCCTTCTTGGTTACCCTGCCCCACTTCCTATCAGACCCCTACCAATACAACGCCCTTAGCACCGGTAAGTGCCTCCATCCTTATCGCCATGAGCTGTCCCAGCACAAATCCATCTCCAGTTGCTCTGGGCTGGGCTTACTGGTGCCTACCCAAAAAGAGGGGTTGTGTCCAGCACACACAGAATTTAAACACAATGTTTGGAGGGAACGACTTAAGGCAGAGAAATTCTATTTTAAGCCTGATTTCCCTATAGCTTTTCAACCCCTTCTGAATGCAATAATTACATGTAGGATCCCTTCTGCCTCTTCCGGACATGTCGTTCCAGCCGTGGTTTCAGGTGCCGAGTGCTATGGTCATGATGAAGTACCTAAATTCCCCATAGATGCTCCTGAAGGCCTCCAGAGGGAGTAGTCTGTGTTTCAAGTCCAGCAGCCAGGATGTCATCTCCAGGCTGCCAACACATCGGTGCCCAAGGAGGTTGCTGTAGGGTTGAGACCCTGAGAGCACCATCATCCCACATGGACATGCCACCCCAGGGGTCTTTGTAAGGAGGTTCCACAGGCAGTGAGAGAGCATAACCTTCCACGTGGATACGATAAAAGAGACTTGAAAACTAATTGTTTAACTATCTTAATATGTTCTTTTAAATATGTTTCTCTCCTGGCTATGCCCATCTGTTGCTCTTCAGATCTCTAAGCACACCGTGTCCCTGTTTTCTGCATGGGTGGTGTGTGCTCCTCCAACCTGCCCTTGAGCACCCAGCTGCATCTCTCCCTAGTGATGACAGCATTGTTATCAATGATGATGTGTCATTTAGCTAGCCAAAATATCGTCCAGGGAGAGAGTGTTGAAACCAGCTGTGAGCAGAGAGAGCTGCTGATGGGGCAGCAGACCTGGGGCAGAAGCCCTGGGATGCAGGAGATGCTGGTTCTGCCACTGATGCCCCATGTGGTGGTGGACAAATCACTTCACTTCTGGCTAATCTGGGGCATTGGTGCATTTCCTGAGCTCAAAAGCCCTACAGTACGTTGCTACTGAGGCTTCATGATTCTCTGAATGCTGAGCTGGGTTCATACCAGAACAATTTTTGCTGTATCAGTCTAATTTGGATGGATGGCCCTTATCCTCTGAAGAAGTTCACAGCTATGGTGCTGTAGGTCAGTGCCACAAGCTCATGGGGCAAAGCAGTTCATCTGGCTGATAAAGAAAAGGGCCTACAAGAAAGTTGAAAGGGGACTTTTTACAAGGGCATGCAGTGATAGGATGAGGGTTAATGGCTTCAAACTGGAAGAGGGGAGATTTAGATTAGATACCAGGAAGAAATTCTTTGCTGTGAGGCTGGTGGGACACTGGCCCAGGTTGCCCAGAGAAGCTGTGGCTGCCCCATCCCTGGAGGGGTTCAAGGCCAGGTTGGATGGGGCTTGGAGCAACCTGGTCTGGTGGGAGGTGTCCCTGCCCAGGGCAGGGGGTTGGAACTCAATGATCTTTAAGGTCCCTTCCAACCCAAACCATTCTATGATTCTATGAATCTATAAAGGAGGCTTGAAAGTGCAGTCTTGCTCTCTGTGTGTATGCCTTGTTGCACCATCTAGGCTTTGATTTTCCTCCTGGTTTTCACGTGTGACAAGAGAAGTTGCTTTTGGTGGTCTCACCGCAGGCAGCTGAGAGCTGTGGAAGTGCCGGGGAGAAGAGCAAACGCTGGGAGCCCAGGACGAACACAAATGCTGCTGCTGGTTCACCTTATAATTAAGGAGGGCTACTGGTTTAACTGGGCAGGCTTTGGGAACAAGCTGGTGTGTACGATGGCAGCTCCAGTTTCCCTGCAGAATGCAATACACAGAAGAGCCAGCTGGCTTTGGACTTCCCAAAGCGACTTCAGCCCCTGCATCCTCGGGATGCCAGTGAGCCTGGGCCTCCTTGGGCACTGGCACCTCCAAAAACCCAAAGTCACTTCGGCTCTGTGCCAAGTTTCTCCCCCCATGGTGTGCCACTGAGGGGACGGCAGCAGTCGCAGCAGTGCCAGCCAGGGAAACCTTCCACCTCTGGAGAGAAGATGCTTTCTCCAGGAATGGATTTGAGCCCCATGCATCACATCCTAGCCTGGTCTGCTGGGCTCTGGGAGCCTTGACTGTGCTGGGGAGCTGCTGGGTGGCCTTAGGCAAGATGCTGCCTTTAATTCGGTCTTGAGTTTGCCACAGCTCAACAGGATGCAAAGCCCAGCACAGCGAGGACAGAGCTGTCCCCAGGTGCCTGACAATCTCTGCTCCCACCAAAGGGTTAGAGATCCTCCGGCTTTGCTCTCTCGCATCAGCTCTGGGAAATCTGGCACCACCACAGCTGATGTGCAAGCCCAGATCCCATGAAGCGTTATTAAAAATGATGTCCCGGGGTGGGACTGAGAGTGCACCAGCGCTCAGGCAGAAATATGAAGACCATTTCTCTGCTGGCTTGCAGCTGCAACACAGATTCAGGGGCAGGGTGTCCTCCTCAGGGCAGCCAGGTTGCCCCAGAGAGCATCGATCCCTACTCCTGCCCAGGTACCACAAGGGAGCAAAGACCACTGATAACAAAAACACAGCCACTCGTTAGGTTTGCCCTCATTAAGCCCAGAGCAGCATCGCTCCACAGCACCCTGGCATGAGAGGCTTCTGCAGCTCTCACTTTTTCTGTGGTAAAGGTCTTGATTAGAAAAGGAGCCTCCTTCTGTCTGGCAACACGGACCCGTTAGACAACGCAGTTTTGAATGGACTTACATAAGGATTTTTGTGGTGACCTAGTATTAGGAATGTGCTGCCGCTCTGCGCCAATGGAAACCCCTAATCACCTGACAAATATTTGGTTTTGGTTTGTGTCTATTTACTCAGAAGTGTAGAAAATCCACAGTTACTACATTAACAAGAAAGAAGTGATAGGACTGTTGAGCTAATTACAAATAAATAAAAAAAAAAAAAAAAAAAAAAAAGAGGGAAAAAAAGAAAATCCAGATGCTGGAAAGAGCCAGCATCAAAAGACCAGGGCTTACTTTGCTCTGTAACGCCTTAATTTTTCATGATTTTTCCATCAATGAGTATTTAGGGTTTTCCACTGGTTTTGACACCATCTGTCTGAAGGCTTATGTCAGTTGGCTGGGTGCAGTGTTGCTGCAGCTTTGATGGCAAGGTTTTTATCCTCTGCCGACAGTTTGAATGCAGCTCGCTGGAGCTGGGCTGCGGGGCTGACCCTTTGCAGCAGAAATTAAATTATTTCCATCTTCTCTGATCAGCCTGTCCTTAAAGGTTTGATAAAAATCACAACCTGGTTGTTTGCTATGCTGACCTCAGTATAATGCCCCAAAGGAAGGGAAAGGTGATAAGACTTGCTAAATCATAGAATCATAGAATTGTTGAGGTTGGAAGGGACCTTTAAGATCATCGAGTCCAACCATCAACCTAACTCTGATAAAACCCATCACTAAACCATGTCTCTACGCGTTATGTCAACCTGTCTTTTGAAAATCTCCAGGGATGGTGCCTCAACCACTTCCCTGGGCAGCCCCTTCCAAGGCTTAATAACCCTTTCCATGGAAACATTTTTCCTAATCTCCAATCTGAACCTCCCCTGGTGCCATCTGAGGCCATTCCTTCTTGTCCCATCACCTGTGACTTGGGAGAAGAGACCGACCCCCCCTGGCTACACTCTCCTTTCAGGGAGTTGAAGAGAGCAAGAAGGTCTCCCCTCAGCTTCCTTTTCTTCAGGCTGAACACCCCCAGCTCCTTCAGATAAAATGAACGATCCATCCAAAGTCCAACAGTGTATGCCTACTCAGCAAATTTGGGAGATTCCCAGTATTTAGTGTGGGGAGAGGCAGGGTATGTGCCCAGTGTTGTAATGCTCGTTCTTCTCCCTTTCAGGTAACAAAAGCCAGGTCCAGGCTGAACTCTGCTATGCAGAGAATAAGTTTGTGTGCCCGAACACCACCCAGGATCCCCAGAAGGAGGCCAGCAGCATATGGGCAATGATGGTCATCGCCCAGCTGCTGGCTGGAATCGGGACGGTTCCCATCCAGCCCTTTGGGATATCCTACGTAGATGACTTTGCAGAAGCAAACAATTCCCCGCTGTATGTTGGTAAGTGGGACCGTTGCTGTATATCATTTTGTTTCCTCCAGACCTTAGAAGCGAGATGCAGAGGTGGATATAGAAGTGCTCATCAGAAGAGGAACCTGTGGGCATGGGTTGAGCAGTCAGTGGGACTCAGATGAGATCCTCCCCCATTAAAAGGCCGGGCTGTCTCTCCCCTTGATAGTCAGCAGTTCTCTGTGGGGTTATATTTGTGGTGTGGGTGTTAGGAAGCCAAAGAATTGGGGCAAGGAGATGAGATGATGAGATGAGATTGAGATGAGAATAGATGAGATGAGATGATGAGATGATGAGATGGATGAGCTGGAACTTCTCCCTGGTGTCTGTAAGAACTTGTGCCTTCCAAGAAGGGAAAGAGTAGTAAGGAAACCTTCTCAGGCCATCTCCTGCTCTTCTTGGGTATCGGTTGATCATGGTTTAACCAGAGGTCTGACAGCCTCCTGCCAATTAACACAGATTTTGCATCAAGGGTTCAAAATAAGCATTTTTTTGCTGTGGAATTGGTCCCTGCCCAGTGGGGGCTGCCAGGTTCAGGAGGACTTCTGGATTCCAAAGACATAGGTGCTGGCTTCCATGTTAAACTGCATGTTTTTCCCCTGGGAATGGCAAAATCCATCTGGTGTTGACCCACCTACATGAGCTTTGAGCTCATTCCATAAGTTGTTTAAAAACCCAATTCCTCCTGATGCCGAACAATGTCTTTAAAGCAGCCAATGGTGTCAGAGTGATTTAGGAGTTGAAAGCGGATGTTCCAAAATAAGGTAAGCACTAAAGGAGAAGGAAAGCCTTGGGGATTAGACTCCCAAGGACAGGCTTTGGACAAGCACTGGAGTGCTTGGCAGGGTCTCCAGACCCACCCAGCCACGCTTTGCTCTGGGATCCTGTTGGGAAGAGCTGCTGCACCACCTAAGAGCTCTGCAGATAGTCTCCTGTGCGAGTAGCACTCGCTCCTCTCAGCTCAAATATAGTATTCTGGGCTGGCAAAAGGAGGCATAGAGCATCCTTGGCTTTCCCCCTGGTGGCAAGGGGTCTTTTCCCAAGACCTCTGATTTCCAATGGATTACCAAACCTTCAGGTCCTGAAGGTAAAGGAAAATGGGACTGGCTTGTTCTTTATAATATAGGTGGTCGCTTTAGGGCTGTGGGAATGTCAGGGGGTATGGCTACTGTGAGTCTGGATTGTCTCAATACAACATAAACACCATCGCCCTTTGAGTCTTGTTTCTTTTTAGGTCTCAACATCCTGCTATGAAAGGGGACACTACTCTCTATGTATAAGGTTAAATACTCCTTCTTGAAACTTAGGCTTGTGGTGTAGAAGCAAAAGCACTGCCATGCCTAATTGGGAAAAAAAAAAAAAAAGAAAAAAAGAGGTGTGAGAGATGACCTTTCATACCCAGTATGCTCAAAGGTTCCAGAGCAGGAAAATGCATAGAAATGGCCAATGCAGTTCAGGCAAACTGTCTCCTTTTGAACAACTTAAGAAAGTTGTGTAAAAAATTTCTTTCGGGGAGGAAACCTGAATCCTTTCATTCCAAAGGAGTCAAAAGGAAACATTTTGACCTTGCGGGTTAGGTCCAAGTTATCTGTTTTTTGAACGGGATACTTCAGCTGAACCGAGGGTGATCTGCTGCCTTTTTGCTCTCAGCATCTTTCACCCCTCCTGAGGTTTGCACCAAATGTTTTTGTTTGGATATAAGGCCTGAGGTGGCTTTGTTTCCGTAGCCTCCTGTAGGAGATTAAGTCTCTGTCACCTGTGGGAGCCCAGGATGCCACCCTTTTGTCACAGTGGACCATGGATACTCATGGTGTAGCTGACAACTTCTAATGCGTTGGCAAAGCCTTGATGCCAGCAGAGCAGAGGGACTTTTTCTGCAGGCAGCTGCCTGCCCTCCTGTTGGATAAACACCAGGTTCAGTATCTGAGCAATGGGGATCTTCTCATCATCTGCTGCTCGATAAAAGGTGGCTTCTCTCTGTATGTTGTAACACCATTCCTGCCTCACGTGGGAAGACAGAAGCCATATCTGCATTGAAGCTATGGTTCCCTGCTCACACTGGCATTTTCTGCTCTCTTTTTTCAGCCATCCTCTTTGCCATTGCCGTGTTTGGCCCTGCTTTTGGATACTTGCTGGGGTCCGTGGTGCTGCGGCTCTTTGTGGATATTGGAAGAGTTGACATGGGTGAGTATTTCTCAAGTAGCAATAGACTTTCTAAAAGCCTTCTTTAAGTCAGAAGGTCACTGAGATGACTCGTGGCAGAAGCCACTGGTCCCGTGACTCACAAAACCTGCTTCCCTGGAAAGACCTGACCTGAAATAGCACCCCCAGTGCTCTTCTCTATTCCATCTCCCCATGAGGAAGGTTACAGATGGTCCTGAAGCCACCACTGAAGCAGAGCCCTGTGGTAGAAACATTTCAATGTCCTACTCATGGTGCTGCACTGACGCTCTGGTGGTCAGTCCTGGGGTCTGCCCACTGCCACCATGCTGAGGAAGTATCAAACTACCCCAGCACGGTGGTGGACAGGAGCGGGGACATCTGAAGCATCCAGGGCTGGAGAAGACAACCACAGGGCAACTATTGCTCTATGGGCGCATGGGAAGGTTCAAGTCTACTTGTCCTGCTCCCTACCACATTTCACCAGCATCTGCAGAGAGAGGGACCAAGCCAAGGCCACCACAGGACTTATTTTCTTTATCTGCACTCTGTGCTTATTATTTCTGGTAACTTAATCACTGAAGAATTCGCCCCAGCTCCATCATTAACGTGGCTTTTCCTGTGTTTCCTTAGAGAGATCAGAGCTCGCCTGACATTTTTGTCCGGCGGCTGATAAGAATAATAAATGAACCTGGGGCAGGAAACAGCAAAAAGCCTTGGCTGGCTCCCCATGGCGACAGACGGATTTAGCAGCCTCTGCCCAGTCGCTCCGTGATGACGTCCAAGCTCCAGAGTGGAGTGGTCCTGTTTGGGGAAGCGGGGCGATTGTTTGGGTGGGGTGTGGGCCCTGGCACGGGGCTCCCACCCGGAGGCCGCTGCCGGTTCCTTTCCCAGCCACAACCTCCCGGAGATGGGGAGATGTGGTCCCCACGCCAAGCCAAGCAATCTGTCAACCTCCCGTGAGCATGGCTTGGCCCAGCCGAAGGATGTCTGCGCTGGAGACGGAGCGGCTCTCACCTTCTCCTCCTTTTTCCGGAGAAGGCGCCCGGAGTTTGATCCACTCGGAAATTAGGCTCGTTAATGGCACTCTTCTGCCGGCACGGGTCCTTCCCTTGGTCTCTGCGACCAGAGAGTGACCAAGCCTGGAACAATGGGAGAGCAATTTTTTCCAGGAAAGCGGCTGTGCCCTTTCCCGTCCCTGTCTCAGCGCAGCATCCCTGGCAGGCAGCGTGGTCCAAACCCACCACACGCCCCAGGCAGAGGAGGATGGAGTCAGGCCCTCGTAGTCACTGCCTTGCTGGCTGGCTCGGCGGGGAAGAGTTGAACCTGTGCCACCAGCATACTTCCATGCTGACTAAATCCATCCTGCAGTCATTTGGGAGGCTCGGCGCAGTTTGGATGGGGAGTGGCGGTTCAGGATCCTGGCCAGGGGAAAGGAGGTCAAACACCACCAGGGCTGGTCTTGCTACCAGCACAGGGGGGAGCTCCCACCTCCACCCGTTTGCTCTTCCAGGCTGGAGGAGAGACCCTCAGACTGTGCCCGTATGGACCCTTTGTGCCCCACTGCTCCATATTTGCCTGGATGTTTGGCCCTTTCACCCCAAGATGGGCAGGAGCAGAGCTCTTACGAAGGGTTCTTCTGTCTTGCAGCTACAGTGGCCCTGACACCGAGGGACCAGCGATGGATTGGAGCCTGGTGGCTGGGACTGCTGATCTCCTCAGGCTGCTTGGTGCTCACCTCCATTCCTTACTTCTTTTTCCCTCGGTACATGGTGAAAGGAGAGGTGAGACCTCATCTTTGGAGGGCCAGAGCATCTTGGTGCCAGGGCTCTGCTTGCGGGAGGGAATACCTGTCCCTGGAGGAGAGGGGTGGGAGGGAAGAAGGGAACCGAGAAATCCTACTGAGATGTGATTACAACTTCTCACAAGTCCAAAGTCTCCCAAACAAGCTCTGTGCCTCTAACACGTGAAGGACCAGACCCTTCAGAACCACCACAGCTCGGCAGACCAAACCCAGACCTCCTGCCATCTTCCTGGGTAGGGGTCTGTCTGAGGGAACTGGAGACCCTCCTGGGGTGTCTCACCTGGTTCTGCTGGTGGTGGCTGTATGTGAACTCCCCACTGCAACACCCTCTGCCAGGTGACACTCCCCTGACATCAGCAGCATCATCAGTGACAGCCCCTGCTCGGAGCGGAGCATCCTCAAGTGTGGCACACACGGGAGCAGCACGGGGATAGAGCTGGGCAGCGGGGTTTGATAGATCAGCTTTGCCTTTGGGAAAAAGTTGCAGAAAAGAGGCGAGATCCCCATTAAAACAAAATTTTAAATACGCAAAACTGTCAAAACATTTCACTTTGCTGTTTTTGGAGCCAAGCCCCACTGGTTTCGTTTCAAAAATAGTTTTGTTTTGAAACTGTTTAATCATCGATTCACTAAAGGTCAAAATCAAACCCCAAATATTTCACGAGTATAGCTAGAGGGCTCACCAAATCGAGCTGACCTTTCTCCAACTTTCATTTTCAGGCTTTTTGCAGAGTTGAAAAAGAGGTATCGTGTCAGGGTTCAGGAGAGGAAAGCTTTCCAAGCTCTTAAACTTGGATGGGCCACATCCAAAGGATGAGCTTTTTATCTTGCAGCTCTGCTCAAGGGCTGCAGTGATTTATTTTTTTGAGATAATTTGCCCCTTGGCTGTGACGGGCAGGAAAACGGTCAGGCTTGGCAGGGACACAAAGGCATCTGGGACAGACCCTGCTCCTCCTGAGCCTCGCTGGGAGCTGGGACGGTGCCAGCCACACATGGGTGCTCCCCTCTCACCGCTGGCTGCTCTTCTCTCCCTCCCCAGGTCCCCACCGTGGAGGCTGGCATGCTCAGGAAGATGGAGAAGGGGGTGGCTGAAGAAACCTCCCTGTTGGAGTTTATAAAAAGTAAAGTGCTGGCACTTAAAGGCGGGGGTGGATGGGGACACTGGGCCATGCTGGGTGGGTGGAGACCACCATGCTTGTGTTTTCAAGCTGAGGGTGCTTGTTGGGGGCCTTTGAGACTCTCCTCCATATTGCGTGGAGATACCAGGGTGAGCTGAGGCACCTCAACGGCTGTAGCGTGCCCTTCCCTAAGGACTACGGGCAGATGGACACAGCCTCTCTCTTGCTATAACACAGCGGTGTTGATGTCTGTGGAGCCTGAATCATGTCTGAAAATTGGTTTGAGGATCTTACATGGCATGAGCACGCTGGAAAATGCTGGCTGGGTGGTTTAACCCACGGGTCCAGGGGAGGGCATGGGGCTGCCAGCGCTACCAGCCGCTGCTCTGAGGTCACCACCCTGCAGCTTCCACCAGTTTGTTTATGCCTAGATGAAATGGGCTTGAGTAGGGATGTCACAGACGAGAGAGATCAGTTCAATGACTTTTTTTAGCTCCATGATGACTTTTTTCCAACTTAAAGCCTCCCCCTCCTTCCCTCTCCATCCACCTCAGTCATATCCTGAGGCTGTCAGCTCCTTCTTCTCCATCTCACCAGGCTTTGATGAATGAGGCTGGGGCTCCACAGCACTCTCTGCTGGAAGAGGAAAGCTAATTAGAGACCAAATAAACAGAGCTGCTCCTGAGGAGCCTGGAGTCAGTCTGCCTCTGCCGAAAGGCTGTCCTGGCTGGGCAGGGGGACGTGATGTCCCACCAGGAAAATACACTGTGTTCATCAGCTGCAGGAGCCCTTGAGGAGCTGGTGGGGCTCTGCCAAAACCCCTGTGGCTTTGTCTGTTTGCACCGCCTGAGGGTATGGCCCCTGCTCCAGGAAAACAAATGCAACTGTGTCTTTTGCTAAGTGCTCCGGAGGCTTGTAGGTTTGGAAAGCGTGGGAGGGAGGGTGGTGGGCAGAGCTGGCCCTTCACGTCGCTTCTCAGGGCACTTTGGCCATGGTCCTGCCACATGCCTGGCCAAATTGGGGTGTCTGCGCTTCCATTTTCCCCTGTGTTAACTCGCTGGGAACAGTCTAAGGGTGGGGTTGTTTCACGGTACAGATTGCTGACCTGAGGATCACACGCCTAAAATACATTTTTCCTGATGATCCTCTGTAGGATTCCCGAAGATCTTCCTCCGGCTGCTCCTCAACCCCCTCTTCATCCTCCTGGTGCTGGCTCAGTGCAGCTTCTCCTCAGTCATTGCGGGTCTGGCCACCTTCCTCAACAAGTTCCTGGAGAAGCAGTATGGTGCCTCCTCCTCGTATGCCAACTTTCTCATAGGTGAGCACAGCCGGGCAGCGGCAGCCATAGGATAAAAATACCCATCAGCAGGGAGCCACCTGCCCATGTTCTCCAGGTTTTTTAATCCCGTGGGAGGAAGTCATTAGAAAACTCATGGTGAGACCTAGGGATCACCTCGAGATGGTTGATGACTTTCCTGACCTGAGATGCCTGCAGGCCAGGCTGTCTTGAAGCCTCTCAGAGACTGTCTACATCTGTTTGCTTGCTCTTGTGGGCCAGCAACTGCTCTTGTTGAAAATGTGCAGCCCCACCACATGAGCAAAGCAGGTCTGGATCACTCAGATGCTTAAAGAAGTTGGCAAGAGCAAGTAATTACACACCAAGCTTGATCTTGCATCTCTAAGCCAGGCCCCTGAGGCTGAGGTTTCTCACAGGGGCTGACTGCCTTGGGTTTTGGTCTTCTTGAGTCATGGTGGGGTCTGTGGCTTCTCCCAACCACCATGAGGTTCACAAAGCCACTACCCCTGTCTGCAGAGGGGTGCTTGGCAGGCAGGACCTCAGCTAACACCTCCTTTCCTCTGCAGGAGCCGTGAACCTGCCAGCAGCAGCGCTCGGGATGCTCTTAGGAGGAATCATCATGAAACGCTTTGCCTTCTCCCTGCGGGCCATCCCCAGGTTTGCTGTGGTGGTGCTCGTTTTCTCCATCCTCATCTGCCTGCCTCTTTTCTTCATGGGCTGCCCCACAGGGCGCATCGATGGGATCTACCCCCACAGGTAATTGGGTTGTTGCCAGCTCCTTATTCCTCCAGCTCTTGACCTGATTATCCATGGGGTGGGATATATGCAGGTGGAGGAGAAGAGGTGGGAGACATCACCACGCTACTGCTTGCTCCTTGATCCCACTGCCTGGAGGAGATCTAAGCACTAGACAGGACAGAAAGCTTGGGAGGGTATTCATTCCTGATTTTCCATACCAAACAAGCAGGGTGTAGTTTTCATTCTGGATTTCGAGGGGGAAATTAGTTATTATTAGTGCCTTTGTCCACATAAACTCCACATGTGGGGACCTCACGCACTCCCTTCGTTCCAGCTGGACATCACCTTTCTCCTCACCTGGATGGAAACTTTTGGTTCTTACCATGTCCTTTTAAGACAAAAAATGGCATTTAGAGCCTACGCCAGGCTCGCTGCCAAGTGCATCGTGCTCATTTTCCAATGAAACTTGCCCACAGCCAGCAAGGGGCTTTCGTACAGATGTTCCCCCTTGGCCAGCAACAAGCCTCCTGTCCTGGGGGCACAGTGGAGGGGTGAGGGACAGGGCAGTCCATGCACTTCTCCCACTTAAAAGCCACTTAAATAACCATGGTGAAGGAAAGCAACAGCACTCTGCAAATTCATGTGTGGGCGACGTGTTTATATTTCGTGTACCACGAGGTCAGGAGCACGTGGAAGTCCACTGAGGCACTGGCATCTCAATCTTCCTGCGTGAGAGCCAGGCTTCAAATGCGAGGAGATCTCTCGGATCAAGATCGGGCGCTGCAAGTGCTAAATTTTGGGAGGCACCTTGGCCTCGCAGCATTCGCTTCTTGCCTCCAGTGTCAGGTTGAGTGCCTGTCTCAGCTCTTCTGCGACACACCAGTCCGGATGGGCTTTGCTGGGAGCTGCTGGAGGGACTTGCACGGAAAAAGGAGGCTGTTGCCTTATATTGCTTTGGAAACCTCCTCCATTGCAAGGGCAGCAGCCCATAAGAGCTTTTTGCCTGGATCCCCAAGTAGCTGGGGGCTACATGGACATGAGCTCTGCTCCATCCCACCATATCCAAGGGCAGGTCCTTGGTGCACCCTTCCCATAGCAGATGGAGCAGCCCCATTCCACCATGCCAAAGGGCAGATCCTTGATGCCACCTTCCCATAGGAGATGGAGCAGTCCCATTCCACCATGCCCAAGGGCAGGTCCTTGGTCCACCTTCCCATAGGAGATGGAGCAGTCCCATTCCACCATGCCCAAGGGCAGGTCCTTGGTCCACCTTCCCATAGGAGATGGAGCAGCCCCAGCTCACCATGCCCAAGGGCAGGTCCTTGGTGCACCCTTCCCATAGGAGATGGAGCAGCCCCAGCCCACCATGCCCAAGGGCAGATCCCTGGTGCCAGTTTCCTGCCGGAGACAGACTGTGCCACTCCAGCAGATGAACTCCCTTAGGTAGTAAGGCATGACAGGACAGATAATTCAGTTTGTCCTCATGACTTTACCGCTGTCGTCAGGCTTGTTTGGAAACGAGCCCGCTTCCAGTTTCTGTCTGAATGGTGTATCCAGCTGGGGCTGTTCGCACATCTGTTTGTGTAGTTCTGGATGGAGCCCAGATATATTTCTCCAGGCATTTGGCTGATTAGTTTTCAGCTGGGGAAAAAAAAAAAAAAAGTAAGTGTGTGAGTACTTGTTTGCAGACATAATATAATTACTGCTAAGTTCACTGTACACTTGCAGAGGTACCTGCAGGGGATCAGGATCTGGCACAAGGCCAGCCTGCTGCTGGCAGTGTCCCAGCACAAATAGGAATGGGGAAACTGGTTAACCAACAAGAGGGATTTATTTTTTTTCTTCCTCCTGTCCTATTTCTTAATTTTTTAACATTTTTTCCCCTCTTCTTATTTTGGCAGTACATTGAGTTCCTCGCAGCAGGTTAAGACACCGAGCGGGTGCCACTGCTCTGAGCACATCTTTCACCCAGTGTGCGGGGAAAACAACGTGGAGTACATCTCCCCCTGCTTCGCTGGCTGCACGAACAGCACCACTAATTCTTCCACTCCCAAGCAAGCGGTGAGTAAAACGAGTGGTCTGCAAAGCGGAGGGGACCTTGCTTGGTGGTGATGGTGGAGGCTTCAGCGATGCTGGAGGAACTTGACCAGTGCAATAGCGCGGTAAAGCCTTTTTGATGCCGTGAGCGGGAAGGTCTACCAGAGATGCTGAAGTCCTATGGTGTAACGGAGAATTGCTGTAACACCCTGGGAGTCTGGTGGAGAAATGGGGACGGCAGCACATCCCATTGCAGGATGCCATGGCTGTGCCTCTGAATTGGACCTGACGCTCTCACCAGTCTTCTGCAAAGCGACGTGGACTGGTGCATCAATAAAGACCCTGCTCTTGGCTTTCAGAGTTTTACATTTGGTTTCTTCCAAACATTTCCAACAGATCTACAAGAACTGTTCCCTGATCTCTGTCGGGAATGGGGTGTCCTCCGCCAAGACAGGCTCCTGTCCACTCAGCTGCTCCCACATGCTCCTTCCTGCTATATTCCTCATCTCCTTTGCTGCCCTGGTAGCCTGCCTGTCCCACAACCCCCTCTACATGATGGTTTTACGGTGAGCAATGGGCAGGGGGTGTTGCAAGGCACTGGGGGAGGTGTGATGTGATGGTTCTCCATGCTGGGATCAGTGGGGCCTCTTCAATGTGCAGCCAGGCCAAGATGCTTGGCCAAATACAACTCTGACCTCCCATGGCTTCTCCCCTGCAGGGTGGTGAACCAGGATGAGAAGTCATTTGCCATCGGAGTCCAGTTCTTACTAATGAGGCTGCTGGGTGAGTGTCCATCTCCTAATGAGGCAAGGGAAGGCTCAGAGGCTTGCTTGAGCCCCAGGAGGTGTTGAACCTCTTTGGGGACAGCAGGCAAAGCATGCAGCGGGGAAAGGCAGGCAACCTGACTCCATCCTCTCTTCTCCAAAGCCTGGCTGCCAGCCCCAGCCATGTTTGGTGCCCTCATCGACTCCTCCTGCATCTACTGGCAGAAGCAGTGCACCCAGCGACGGTTCTGCGCCTACTACAACAACGATTTCCTCCGCAACAGGTACCCCACCATCTGTCCCTGTGTCCTCCCCGGTGGGGATGACCACGGAGCTTGTCCCCAGCTCAGCCTGGTGCTGGCTGGAGGTGACACCTGCAGACATGGCATCTCTCTGCTCTTCTCCCAACAGATACCTGGGGCTGCAGGTGGGCTACAAGGTGGTGGGCACCATCCTCCTCGCCCTCATCAGCTGGAAGGTGAAGAGGAGCAAGGAGTACAACGTGCAGGAGAAGGCAGCGGGGCTGGTGTAGCCCACCTGAGGACTGACTCCGCACCCCCCATTACCCACTGCCAGTACTTTGTCTTTTTTGGGTTTGTTTTTCCTTCTAAGGGAGCGACTTCACCTTAGCAGCTCCGAGCTCCTCTCCTGCAGCCCACAGAACCACCGTGCTCGCAGCGAGGGATGTTCCATGCCAGTCCCATCCTGGTACTGGCTCCTCCCAGGTTCTCCAGCTGCACTTGGCCATCACTTTGGGGAGGGGGCAACCCTCCCACCACCTGGACCAGGAGGCAGATGGGAGCTGGAGCGCAGCCCCATCCAATATACCCAGAAAAGTGCCTGCTGTAGGTGATGGTCCCTACTCTGGTGAGACATTTCAAGCCGGGTAATGCCCTCCCAGCTGGGACAGGAGCAGCGGGGATGGCTGCCAACCCTGTGGGGCTGCCCCGTGTGTCCCCCTGCCTGCACCCCTCGCAGAGGTCAGCATGGACGCTGCACACGTGTTGTGAGAAGTTATCACTAGGGGTTTATTGCAGAACATTTGGGGGTTTGTTGCTCTTTTTATTTTTTAAATAAAGGTCACTTTTCCAATTGTGGTGCTTTGCCCACCCACGCCCCACCCCCGAGAGCTGCCCCATCAGCAAGGTGGTGGGGATGCCTGCAGGTTGCATCCCAGCAGATGCAGGCTGACCTCGGATCATCCCTGGCTGGCAAAGGAGAAGAAACAGTGGCAGACAGGACATGTGCTCCTCCCCTGTGATGAGGGGCTGCCAGCCGTGCCCACCTGCAGCCCCCGTGACACCTGCACCCTGCCCACACCATCCTGCCCAAAGGTGCCTGGGCAGGTCAGCGAAGCAGCACGGAGCTGCAGGGTGGGTGCAGGGGGCTGTGGGCACATGTCTGTGGACAGAGGAGCTGAGAATGGAGCTCTCACCAGGATGATGCTGGGGAGGGGTGGGGGACGGGAGCTTTTGGCGTGGGGATGCAGGCAGAGGGCTGCAGGCAGCATTCGGGGGCTGCAGGCAGGGGGGCTGCAGTTATGGGGCTGTGGGCACAGGGCTTGGGCATGGAGGTGCAGGCAGGGTGTGGGCAGCTGGGGCAGGGGCTGCAGGCAGGGCGGAATGGGCTGGAGGCGAGGGTCGGTGGGAAGGGGGCTGCAGGAAGGGTCTGTGGGCAGGAACCTGCAGGAACCTGCTGGTGGGGTGCAGGCAGGGTGCTACACACGTTGGGCCAATGGCAGGGGGCTGCGGGGAGGGCAGAGGGGGCTTTGGTCCTGGGGATGCAGGCAGGGTACAGAGGGCTGCAGGCAGGAGCACTAGCACGGAGAAGCAGGCAGTTGTGGGGCAGGAGGCTGTAGGAAGAAGGTTGTGGGGCAGGGGGCTGTAGGAAGAAGGTTGTGGGGCAGGGGGCTGTAGGAAGAAGGCTGCGGGCAGAGTGTTTGGGGCTGCAGGCGGTGGGCAGGGGGCTGCAGGTAGGCAGCTTTGGGCTTGGGGCTGCAGGAACCGGGCTGCAGGCAGCGGTAGGCACTGGGCAAGACGCATGGGGTTGGGGGCTGGAGACAGGGCTGCAGAGGCTGCAGGTAGGGTCTGTGAGGGCTCTGCAAGCTTCAGGCATGGGTTTGCACAGGCAGGGTCCATGGGCAGCAGGAAAGGTCACAGGGCAGGAGCCTGGAGAACAGGTTCATGTGTTGCAGGCAGAGGAAGTGCAGGCACAGCCGGGGGGCTGATGGCAGGGGGCTGTGGGGAGGGTGACAGTGGGTTTGGGCACAGGGACACAGGCAGGGGCTGTCAGGATGGTCCCCTGCCCATGGCATGTCTCAAAGGGAGCGCAGCAGCTCCAGGGCCTCCCTGATCTGCTCTAGCGTCGCTCCTCCTGCCCTCCAGCACCAGCCAGGACCTCCCTGTTCCTGGCAGGATGAAGGCAGCCCCCCAGAATGGGAAGAGAAACGTTGGCTGGTGGGATGTCAGGAGGCACCTGGTGATGATGAGAGCCTGCTGTCACCTGCAGGGGGTGACATGGGAGCACCGCTTGACTCCTATCACAGGAATTGCTTCATGAGTTTGTCAAGAGCCTTGGTGTCCTGCAAAGGACACACCATTCATCTCACCAGTGATGCTAAAAGGTGAAGCCACGAGCACTAGATCTGAGAAGGTCTCGTCTTTTCTGTGGCGGTTGAGTGGAGGGGTGGCTGCTGAATGTGCCACCCACAAAGGACCATGGCAAGATGCTGCTGGTTGGGATCTGCAGTACCATCCACAGGGCTGAGCGAGCACAGGGGGACAGTCAGCGGGGTCAGGATCAGCAGGGTCCATGGCCAGGCACAGACACGGCCATGGCTGAGCTGGAGATGGCTACAGCAGAGCTCAGGTAGGGACTGGAGGGACAGGGCTGAGCTGAGACAGGGTTCCTGGGCCCATGGGCAAGGAGCATGGGCCAGTCAGGGTCACCACACCTTCCTCCTCATTCTCATTGTGGCTGTATCCCCTCCTGGGCAGCGTCACAGACTGAGAGATGACCTGGGTGGGATGGGACAGCAAGGGAGAAGACTTTTCTTGGGTAAAAGCATTTACCCCATCACTGCACAGAGCAAGAAATGGGCTTCTCTCTGTGCATCGATGCTCACCCAGAATAAAGGGAAAGGAGAGGATGCCTTAGGTTTGCTCTGGATCAGCAAATCTTTATGTTAATGAGGTCTGTCCTTGCTATTCCTGTTCCCATACCCCCTCCACCTGACAGGTGTTCCCTTAACCTTCCCCCTTCGCCACCACCATCCCATCAGGGGTAACATCAAGCTGGATAAACTCCAGGAGGTGTTGGCCAGAAAGCGTATAAGGTGACCCACATGGGGCCACATGGAAGCTTCCTGGGCCCAAAGGTGCCAAGATGGCCTGGCCAATGACTCTATGCACAGGAGGTGCAACATCTGGTTTTGGGAGCCTTGGAAACCACCACCGCTGGGATGCCAATGATCAGGCATCATGCTATTTTTGCTTTTCTCTGCCTTTCAGCAACCCGTCCTCCATTTTCATGTGGTTTCTGCTATCCTGGATCTCACTGTGCTTGTCGATCTCCTCCAGAAGGGGAACAATGTGCAGACAAAGCACGACCCATAGTGAGAAGCATCCATCAGAAGAGCTTTAAAGTACAGTGAAGGCCTCAATCCCTGCAGATGTGTAAATATAGTGGGGGGGAATGGCTCTGGGTCAGGCAGCTGGAGGAGCAGAAGGTCACTTTAGGTGAGTTTATCACATCCTGCTCTTTCGCCAAACACACTGGCTGCCAGGCCGCAGCCGGAGGAGCAACCTGCCCAACCTGCCCACAGCCTGGGAGCAAGGTCTGTACCCAAGAGCCAAAAACAAAGCCCTCTTCCTTCAGCCACTGGGAAAAAAAAAACAGCCCCAAATATTTAACAGGCAAGTCGTGGAGCGTGGTCCAAAGAACACAAGCAGCTCTGCAACAGCCCAACACTCACTCCATCCTGGGGCACCAGTGGCAGAGGGTGCAGCCCCACTGCCTTGAGTTTTCTTGTGCATTTGAGCAAATTGCCTTTTCTGTTAAGGTTTTTGATTGGTTTTGTTTTGTTTTCTTCATGATTATCCAGTCTCTAACATTCAGACTAAGGAGTAAATACACACCCCGAAACAAATCCCAAAAGCCCTGTGTGTGGAGGAGCCATTGGTTTTTGACAGACCTGGCCACCAAGCAGGAAGGCTGATCTCCATCCAACATGGTGTTGAGCAGAAGCAAAGCTCCAGTCCACGTGGAGTCAAGGCACATACAGACAAAAGCAAGGCTTAAGAACACACATATAAGCAAAAAAAAATTCTATGAAGGGATACTTTTAATAAGAATAACTTAAACCTAACCACGGCCTCATGCTACCTCCCCTCCTTAGCCCAGGAGAGGCTGGTGCTTGGCCTCTGCTTTCCAAGGAGACAGGTCTTTGCAAGCAGAATAACCAGCCAAAGAAACAGCAACTTCTCCCTCATTACAGATTCAAAGCAGGAAGGCGCTCCAGCTAAAGGAGTTCAAAGCATGACAAACATGTACCAACAGTACTCTGGCTGCAGGAAATGCAAGAATATAACATACTTGGCAAATATAACCCTCCCCACCTCCTGCACGGACAGCAGAAGAGCCATGGGGTTCACAAGACTAGAAATGCAAGGCCCAGCTTCATTAGGAGCACAGTCTTCACTAAAGACTGCTGTTGCTCTTCCCAACACTACTAACACTTGGCAATGCTACAGCGAGGCAGAGGATGACCCAGGGAAAGAACACAACAGATCAGGTGAGTGATGAAGGAAACATCAAACCAGAGAGGAGATGAGCCTGAAAAGGACAGAAAAGGTCTACCAGGAGCCAGCCACTCCCTCCTACCTCAAGATATAAGGGGAAACAGAAAGAAAATTGTCACTGTCATAGGATGTCACAATTTGCAGTGTGGCATCCTGGAGAGCAATCACCCTCACGCAGGTGCTGCACAGAAATGGCAGCCCACCAGAGCACAAAGCCACACGAAGCTGCTGGGCAGGGCAAAGGTGTTTTAAGGCTGCTCAGGAAGGGGAAGCTGAACACCCAGCATCGCACCAGGGTCTCATCTCCTTCCTCCTCATTGAGCATCTTCCTCAGGAGGAAGAATCCACTGTGATCCCCAGCAGCTCCTTGACTTGACTTTCCCTCTCACTTTGCCACCACTGCTGGCTAATTGCACACACAAGAAGAGCTTACAGCAGTCACTGGAGCAGGAGGCAGGCAGGCAGAGCAAATGATCACACCAGATCTCACACGTAATGTAGGTACACATCTAAAAACATGCCTGCCTCGTCCTTTCAAGCTAAGGCCTTACTGTAACTCTGCTACTTGGAGAGTGTGCATAGATGTCTGTGGGAGAAGAGCCTGAAGTTTGGGAGGGAGGAGTGAAATAAGCTTTCAGGACGTAGCCCTAGGTTAAAGAAAAGCTCCCAAGAACTGTCAACAGCAGGAATCACCCAAAGACACAGCAAAAGAGACAAGCAGTGTCCCACAGAAATGGGACTGCACCGGGTGGGTAGAACAGGAAGGGAGAAGACACAGAAGAAAACAGCTTTTTATACTCTCCTCAATGATTGCCAAACAGAGAGAGTCTGTGAGCTCTGCTGGAGCAGCAGAGACAATGCACACAGAGCTCCCAAGCAGCGAGAGGTTGGGGAAAGAAATGTGTCCCAAATCAGGAGGTTATCAGCAGCTCCGAGAGGTAACAGACTTGCAATGCTAAACCCAGGCAGAAGACAACACGCAGACTCCAGTCTCTAAAAGTCACCTGGCAGTTCACTCCTTCCTAATGTGGCTGCCAGTTACCAAATGAAAAGCCTAAAGATTAAGGAAGCAGAGAAGCCCAGAAAGTCAGCATCCCAGGGGAAGACAAAGGAAGAGGGGAGAGGAAAAAAAATGTTGGAGCGTGATAGGGACAGTCAGAGGAAAATCACACCAGCAATTGTGTCATGTTGCTCCCAAGCCCAGGAGCAGCAGAGGAATATAACACAATGCTGGTCTCCAGCTTAAGTTTCTTCTTTTTACAGCAAGATGAGGTTTGAGTGTTTCAGACCATCTTCTTCCTTTCAGTTCCCAGGTGTCCTGCCCCCCCAGCCTCCCCAGGTCTCTCCCTCCAGCCCTGTCCTTCTCCATTCAGGCGATCTTGGCCAGCCATTTCTCGAGGCCCTCGCAGTCAGCATCTCCCTCCTCTCCTTTGCTGCCCCGAGCACTGCACTCCACGAATTCCACCTTCATGGGCAGCTGGGAGAAGTCGAAGTCCTTGCCCTTCTTCCCCAGCTGGGCAGGGCCCCCAGTGGCTGAGCCATCCAGGCTGGTGGGAGCTGCAGAGCGGGTCACTCGCAAGGTATTGCTGCAAACAGAGAAGGGAGAGGGTCAAGACCTGGGAACCAGGGGAACCTGCTTACCTACACCACAGCTGCTGAGATGTTTTGGACCCAGCTCTGTCAGCAGGATACCAGTTATACCAAAGATAGAAGGTCTCATGGGTCTACAGAGGCAGGGGCAGACACTTTCCCACTTTTCCTACATTCCCACTGGAAGGGACAACAGCAGAGAGGCTCAAAAGAGCAAGACAGACAGAAGGGCACACAACGAGAGCGTGCTTAAACAGGTTTTGTTTTGTAACAAGCGAGTCAGGTGATGATGTTCTCATCTGAATTTCCCCAATATCCCCATGGCAGTCACCAGGAATTACATGTGATTTACTCCCCAGAGCTCAGTATCTGCGCTTAGTTTAACAGGTTAACTGGGAAGAGAGAGGCACCCGGGATATCGGGGATCACTCAGGGGATCACTCCACTTCCACTTGAATGTGCCAAATACCTTTGGGGATTGAGAGGGGGATCAAGTCTCCCCACCACTCCCGTGACCAACGCTTGCCCACTGACCAGGCTGCAATGTCACCACCGCTCCTGGCCTTCAGCACCTCAACTCCCTGCCACGTGTGGAGAGGAAGGATGGACCTCGTTGTCCACATTTACCAGGCATCTAAGGCAGAGGCAGCACAGGGAGATGGAACAGCCCAACAGACGCAGAGGCACTGCGATTTGACTGCCTTAGAGATCCCAAAAAGCAAGGCTTTTGAGATTCGGGAAGTCAAAGGGCTGCACCAGGCACAGATGCAAAGAGCAATCTCTTCAACTGCCAAGTAGAGCCTCATGGACGGTGCTGCCCCTCTTCCAGAGACAGAGCAGCCTGGTGGTGCCTGCTCTCAGTCAACCCCAGCTACTCCTTAGTCACAGAATGCAGCTAAATTAATTGGGCACTGGGAAAGAACAACGCTGCCCAGAGGTGTGAGTTCAAGAATAAGAGAGCAGACACTTTCTTGGGTTCTCCACACAAAGGCATCCAAGTACCTCAGCGCCGGGAGGAGAAGGGCAGCAAAAATACTGCCTAACAGGGCATGTATAACCTATTTAGAAATCCAGCTTCTACACACAGGTAACTGGCAAATGTCCTACATCAGAACCAAGGAATGCTTTTTTTTTTTTTTTCCTGAAGGGCTCAAATTATTTGCGGCAAATAATTCCCCCCTTAAAAAGGGGAAGGTCAGGTACTCAGCCTGGAGGAGACACCAGCACAAATAACCCTGCTGCCGTCTACTGGCCACAGATTATAGAACCAGAGAACGTTCAGGTTGAAAAAGAGCCTGAAGACCATCGAGTCCAACCATAAACCCAATGCTGTTGAGTCCATCGCTTGGCAACCAGATGGCCATACCACGCCAACACGCATTCGTTTGGAGGACAAAGAGCTACAATCCTACCCCTACCCCCAAGACCACTTTTCCGCCAACTGGAAACCAGTAAACGGGACCCACAGGCAGCAGGAAGGCAAAATACCCAGTTCTGAGTGTGCAGTGGAAGGAAAATCTCTGCTAGATGCTGGTGGAGAAGTCCACCACGGCACAAGAGCTGCAGAGGTCTCTCCCAGAGCAGCTTTGACTCAACTACAATTATGGGACTCACAGGCAGAATCTTCACGCACAGATTAAATGCAGCTTAGAAAAAAAAAATCATCTTCTAATTGCCCCCTCCCCAGATGGACTTGCCAGCCGTTGACACTGCAGCTCATTCAGCTGGCAGCTTACACAGTCTACAAGCCACTTTCTCCTCCCTCCACATCCTCTTACAACTTAAAATTAGCAACAGATCATCCACCATTTGTCTTCCCAGGTTACTGCTCTTCCTAGGAGGGATACAGAGCCAACCCGGGGACCCAAACAGGCTCCTGCAATGCCTGTTAGCAGACTGGGAAAACTAGAAGCTGCTCTCTCCCCAGCTCTCAAGCTTTGCATGCCAAGCTCTTTTGCATCCAAACAGCCCTGCAAAAAAACCCCGTGCCCTTACAACAGAGCAGAGCTACTGAGATCTTCACACCACTCACAGAAAGTCTGACATGGGGAAGCCAACCCTACCTGCACCTGAGAGAGGACAGCACTGTGGGAGGTATCACTCAGCCTAAGGATGGCAGCTTTTAGGAAAGGACTGGGATGCTGTTTCTCCAACCCACAGCTTCCAGGAGGGAATACACTGTCTGTGCCTACTGCTTTTTTGTGTGCTTTAGCAAGAAGCAATCTTCTCTCATCCTGGTTACACCTACGCAGACAAAACAGACTGCTCTTTCCCTGTGATGAACCCAGATGTGCCTCAAGGGAGCTCACTGAGCACTGAGGGAAGAGACAGAAAGGAAAAGAGAGAAGCTCAGAGAGTTTAAGACCCGATTTCATACTTACAGCTCTTTTTCCAGTTGCTGCTGAATAAGTTTTGCTGATTTTGCCATTGTGACATCTAGAGAGAGAGAAAAGAAAAGGAAATCAGCTCTGTAATTTTATGTCAGAATTATGAGCCTGGTTCCTCCTCCTAAAGGTACAGTAAGGCTTGCTCATACTGTGCACTCATAAGAGTTACTGGGACAAGGACAGCTGTGCCTGCGCTCGGATAAGGGACGCTGGAGCTTTGGGTTTGTAGACATGAATGGGAGCAACCCAAAGTCTGATATAATGTAGGGAATTTCTTCTTGCTGGGCAATAAGTTGCTTCAAACAGAGCATGGGGTTTGATGTCCCACCCACAAGGCCCAGCACTCTCACCTGTCCTGGACTTGCAGAGCTCAACACAACGCTTTTCAACCATGGCCATGAAAGCCTCAGGTAGATCCTGAAGTAGTGCATGAAATAACTAAGAAAACAAGATCTGATACTGCCCAAAATCTTCAGATTGTTATACAGGGATTCGTATCTTCACTGTAAAAGTTGTAGGGATCTGAAAATCTAGTCGCTTCCAGTAACTAGATGTTCCTACTCATCCAATCAAGAGAATACATATAATCTTGGCAGTTTTAACACTGAAGCTCCCAAACGTGTACAGATAGTTCATTACGCTCAAGTTGATCCTATTTTCTGCTGCCTGCAGATGCAGGAAGACAGTTCTGCCCAAGCAGAAAGCCTCCTGCCTTACTTAAGCCCATCTAAAAAGTCGTAGCTCTCCCGAGCGGTGCTTCTCTGCAAAGGGAGTAGATATACCTGACCTAAGAGTTCTTCCAATGCCTGCTAGAAATGTTCCTGCTGCATAGTCTAAGTTTAAAACTTTAAGTTCCAGACTTCACTTCGCTGAAATCCCAACTCCTAAGAAATTCAGCATTCATGGCCTGAGTCCCTGTCTCTCAGCCTGCACAGCAGCACACAATACCTTGCTTATTGCAAGCGATCAGCAGCGCGGGTGCATTTTTGAGCACGGTGCTATCGACCAGGACCTGGTACAGGAACTCTGCCACATCCTTCACCTCCCGCTGGAAGGCCACACTGTCCACCACAAACACGATGGCTCTGGAGGAAAGAGGGAAGAATATGTGCTGGGCAAAGCTCTGCCATTATCTTCCCCTGCAAGCGCTCCAGCCTGGATTAACCAATTTGTTTCCACAATTGATCTCGTCCAAACCCAAGAGCAGGTCAGCACGTGCTGGCTGAAATGCACCCCACATCCAGCCCCAGCAGGAAATCTCTCCCCCTCTGGCCCACAGATATATGGCATCCCCTAACCCTCCCCGCTGCAGTTGCTTTGCCTCCTGATACACTACAAACACAGGTAAGTGGAAAACTAACCCCTGCTGCTCCACGGCAGTGCTCAGACTCTCAGGGCACCCACGAGCCTCACAGCACCCTCAGAACCACCATTTGGTTCATCCCTGTCTAGAACATCACCTGCCCCCTCCTCCCCTGCCAATCTCCTCCACGTTACCTGGCTGCAGCCTTGAACCTCTCCAAGAACTGAAGCCGCAAACTCTCATGGCCCGGGAGGTCGATTAAGGTGACGTTAGCGCTCTGGGAACAGAAGCAAGAAGGGATCAGCAACAACTAGTCATGGGGTACCTGTGATCACAGAGCGGGGAAAGCCAGTCTGAAAGTGGATTCCAGTTCGCCTGGTGTTGGGACAGCAGTGGGTGAGTGAATCCCCACATCAGGCAGAACCACGTAACTCTCCCCCTCTGCAGTCTCTCCACCAGCCCGAACGATTCCAACAGGCAAAAGAAACATTGAGGAACAACAGCCAGGGCTCAGTAAGCAGGGTGCCAACACCAGCAAACCACCCACCAGAGCTGAGAGGAGAGAGCACGACCACAGAGAGAATGTTGGGCTGGAGGGCTGGGCAAAGAAGAACCTCATGAGGTTCAACAGGGAAAAGTGTAGGGTCCTGCACCTGGGGAAGAAAAATGTCAGGTACCAGTACAGGTTAGGGGTGGACCTGCTAGAGGCAACTACTGAAGAGAAAGATCTAGGGGTCCTGGTGGACAGTAAAATGACAATGAGTAAACAGTGTGCTCTTGCGGCCAGGAAGGCCAATGGTATCTTGGGTTGCATAGGGAAGAGTGTAGCCAGCAGGTCAAGGGAAGTCATTCTCCCCCTCTGCTCTGCACTGGTGAGGCCACAACTGGAATACTGTGTCCAGTTCTGGGCTCCCCAGTTCAAGAGGGACAGGGAACTACTGGAAAGAGTCCAGCGTAAGGCCACAAAGATGATTCAAGGATTGGAGCATCTCCCTTATGAGGAGAGACTGAGAGAGCTGGGACTCTTTAGTCTGGAGAAGAGAAGGCTGAGGGGAGACCTTATCAACGCCTACAAGTATCTCAAGGGAGGGTTGAAGGAGGAGGGAGCCAGACTCTTTTCAGTGGTTCCCACCGAGAGGACGAGGGGCAACGGGCACAAGTTGGAACAGAAGAGGTTCCACTCAAATATGAGGAGAAACTTCTTCACGGTGAGGGTGGCAGAGCCCTGGAACAGGCTGCCCAGGGAGGGTGTGGAGTCCCCTTCTTTGGAGATTTTCAAAACCCACCTGGATGCAGTCCTGAGTAACATGCTCTAGCTCTGGGCAATCCTGCTTCAGCAGGGGAGTTGGACTAGATGATCTCTATGGTCCCTTCCAACTCTAGAAATTCAGTGAAATTCAGTGAAATGTTCAACCCACTTCTCGTGCACAGAACTAGAACTACCCCACGCACCCTGCGAGTGACCAAGCTTCATCAGATGTTCACCATCCCTGACGGCAAGTAGATCAAACCACAAACTCCTGCCCTGCATACAGAATATCCCCTGATACAGAATATTAATCCCACAATCTCTGCATCAAGAGATCTATTCAGGTACCGAGCCTACCTAAATACACATAACTTTGCTGGAAATAACACAAAAATGTCCTTGCCAGAGACTTTTTTAATTGAAAGCTACCAACGTTTCCATTTCCACGGGCTTTCAGTAGAGCCACGTCACCGTTCTCAAGGTAACGCCCGCTGCTCTCAAGAGGGGAGAGAACACTACAGCAGACCCTATCCACTGTCTGCTCTTGGGTTTTAATGGGGTCCTTCTCTACATTTTAAAAAAAGAAAAGAGACAGTCCGCACTGCAGCATTCCAAATACCTCCTGCCTGCTCAATCTTAGAGACACAAATACAATTAAAAAAAAAAAGGCCCTGCATTTCCCTTTACCAAGTTTTTAACCTCTTATTATCACTGCTGTTACTAAAGATTGCCGTAGAGGAGCCACAAAAACATCCTCTACTTTTACAATTCGCCAGCACAGACGATGCTGCCAGCTTGCTGCTTTCACCACCACATCTGCACCCAGCAAGAGAAAGAAACTCTTCTAAAACCAAAGAGATCAGCATAAGCTGAAAATAACCAGATCTGTGGCAGCCCAGGACCTGAAAGTAACCAAAACCCTTTTTGAGACTATATGAAGTTCAGCTGGAGACTCTTTTTAAACCTGCTAAAGCTTTTAAAACCAGGTTTTCTTGGGAGATAGAGAAATTACTGCCAAGCAAATAAACCAATCACAACAGAACAACGTACCCTCACAAATCTCCCTCCTGCTCCGAACCACATCGCCAAGCCCACAGTGCTATCTGCTTTACTCTACTTATAAAAGCAGCTCCTTTTCCTCTTCTCTAGAAAATACCACACGCTGCTCGCCTTTCAAAATGCGATACACAGACATAGCTTTCACCAAAAAGGTTTTACAGTTTGACAAGCAAAGAAAAAAGAACTTGCAGAGACAAGGAGTCCCTAATACCTCCCAGTATTTTCCTGCTTTCTCAGCGTGCACTGCCTAGAAAAATCCTGTCCTACACTTGAATCAAACCGGGGACTGATTTCAAGCAGGGAAGACCGAGCAGCACACAAACCATCACGCCAGGTTTAGCACAAGGAGCAGAAAATTAAAGGCACCAGCTGGCAGTGGCAACCAGGCACGAGCCACAGCCAAAACCCTGCCCGCTCACCTTGTCGTTGCTGACTCTGTAAACTGCAGAACTGTCGGTTATCGAAGTCTGGGTATCGCGGTACCTTCCTGTCAACAGCTGCGGGGGAAAAAGCCGCCGTGTTGAGGAGGAGGAGGAGGCGCACCGCCATGGCCTTCCCCACCTCAGGAGCCGCCGGCTCCCCGCTCACCCGCGCGAACAGCAGCGTCTTCCCCGCGTCGCAGAGGCCCAGCAGCAGCACCGCCTTCCGGCTGCTCCTCCTGCCTTGCACGAACCTCCAGATCACTGCGGGAGAGAGGGGGGAGCGCCTCAGCCCGCCGCCGCCACCGCCGCCCCCTCAGCGGCCCGGAGGCCGCTGCTCCCCGCCGGGCCCCCGGGGAGCGACCGGGGAGAGGGGGTTCCCCGCGGGCCGCAACTCACGGAAGGTGATGGCGACGGCGAGGAGCGCCAGCAGGACAGAGAGCACGGCGGGGCCAGGCGCCGGCAGCTCCCGCCGCAGCGCCTCCAGGTGCGGCTCCAGCGTCCCCGCCATGCTGCCCGCCCGCACACGTCGCCCTACTCACCCCCACTTCCGCTTCCGGCCCCGCGGCCTGCCGGGATTGGCGGGCGGGGGAGGGCGCAAGGGGTGCCGGGAGGCGGGGCGCGGGGGGTGATGGGAGTTGTCGTCCCTGAGGGGAAAAGGGAGATGGCGGCGGCTGCCGAGGGGAAGGGTTTGAGGTGAAACAGAGCCGGTTTTCTGTTCAGTAATTTGCAGAGTGCTGCAGCTAAGCCTCTTCTAACCAACTGAATTCTCTCAAATTAGCAGCTTGTTGTCCAGACGCTGTTCACTCCCAGAGAGATAAGACCGATGTTTCCAGTGGAACACCCAGGAATGATGAGCAGAGGCTCCTGCTTGTCCCTACTGCTGTAGCAGCCAAGGCCAGCTCCCCTTGGGATGTGCCTGTCGGAGGGTGGGAAGCGGAAAAGCGTCGAGGGGTGGCAGCTGTGGGGAGGGGCGATGACAGGGGACCCAGCACTGACCAGAGGGGTGTTCCATCCCGTCTGCATCATGCTGAGTATAAAAGCTGAGGGATCAAAGGGTCAGTTCTTCTTCAGTGGCCGGCATCCGAGGAGGACTCTGTCATTTGTTTCAGTGGCCAGCCCGGCCAAAACCACACCACCCGGGCAACCCTTGACAATTAATGCTTGACAACCCATTACTGTGAAGAAATTTTTCCCAATTTCCATCATAAACCTTCCCCCAGAGCAACTTGAGGCCGTTTCGTCTTGTCCTATTGCCTCTTCCTTTGGAGAAGAGACCAATCACGCCCCTCGGCTCAGCACAAGGTCCTTGGTTTGAGACTCAAACTTCATGAGATGTTTGGCCACATGCCTTTGGTTTTGGAACCTCTGCCCTGGTTCAAGCAAGACATCCATGAATGATAGCAAGGTCAGGAGAGATCCACCAGGGTGGTCAGGGGACTGGAGAGGTGCCCTGTGGGGTGAGGCTGAGGCATCCGGACTTGTTGAAGCTGGAGAAGAGATGGCCACATTTGTACCAGGCATGAGGAAAGAGAGAGCCAGGCTTTTCATGGTGGTGCAGGAGAAGAGCAATGGGAACACAGTGGAATAAGAGAGGTTCAGAGTGGGTAGGAGAGAAACTTCTTCCCCTTGAGGGCTGTCAAGCAGTAGGACAGGTTGACCAAAAAGGTTGTGGAGTTAACTGACTAGGACAAGCCCTGAGCAATCTGGTCATTCACTTTCTTTGAGGCAGGAGGTTGGACTGGAGACCCCCGGAGATCCCTTCCCACTGAAGTTACTCTGTGATCCTCAAGTGAGGTTCCTGCTTTCCATGTCTTCTACTTATAGGACAAGGGGTTACACTTGATATTGAGTGCAGGTGATGCAGCTGCTCTCAGGGAAAATTTCTTAACTGTAGCCATAGCTGGTTGTAGCCTTAGAGGCACTGTATCTAGTCTTCAAGAGCAGGTTAAAAAAGCCACCTGTCTAGCATACTTCATCCTACATAAATGTGAGGAACACAATGTCATTGCTTCCCATCACACTCTACATTTCTGTCTTCCAAGGTTATCTTCAGTCAGGCTTCAGTCTTCTCATGGCATATACCATAAGCATCCAAAAGTCATCAGTGAGCCCAGCAAAATATTCTTTCCCTCAAAGCCAGAAGCTCTTAGCATCTTTCTGCCCCCATCAGCTCTTCCCTGCCTGCCACAACAAGAGGGTCGGGACCTGCTGCATTACCCCAGACTCCATTCCTCTGACACAGAGAGCTTCAGCAGGCCTTTTTGTCTCACTTTTTTATTTTCACCGTGGGTCAGAGTCAGGCTGCTCACCTACATGTTTGTTTTCAGGTCAGCAGCACATCGACAGACTACCAAAACATACATGTTTCTAAGTAAGTTTTTTTCAGGAAGGAAGTCTAAGCCGGGACTTTCCCTGTCAATATACTTACGTGTTTTAAGAATACTGCCTGGTGGAAATTACTCAGATCCAGCCAGATGAGATATGAGATGGTGTAATTTCAATTATAGAATCATAGAATCTATTAGAAGGGTCCTTAAAGCCCACCCAGTGCCACCCCCTGCCCTGGGCAGGGACACCTCCCACCAGCCCAGGTTGCTCCAAGCCCCATCCAACCTGGCCTTGAACCCCTCCAGGGATGGGGCAGCCACAACATCACTGGGCACCACCCTCACACCAAAGCCACATCTCAACTCCATCTCCCCTCTAAGTGTCAAACCCTTCCTCCTCCTCCCATGACTCCCCTCCCTGACGCAGAGTCCCTCCCCATCTCTCCTGGAGCCCCTTTAGGGACTGGAAGGGGCTCCAAGGTCTCCCCAGAGCCTTCTCTTCTCCAGGCTGAACCCCCCAACTCTCTCAGCCCCCCCTCCCAGCAGAGGGGCTCCAGCCCTCCCAGCATCTCCGGGGCCTCCTCTGGCCCCACTCCAACAGCTCCATGTCCTTCTGCTGTTGGTGGCCCCAGAGCTGGAGGCAGCACTGGGTGCGGGGTGTCTCCCCAGAGCGGAGCAGAGGGGCAGAATCCCCCCCTGGCCCTGCTGGCCACGGGGCTGGGGATGCAGCCCAGGGTGTGGGGGGCTTTCTGGGATGCCAGAGCACATTGCTGGGGTGTGTGGAGTCACATCTTCCATCTCACAACCACTGTACTTGTTTGGTTTGGTTTGGTTTTTTCCCTTCTCCACCCTTCAGCTTCCCTGACATAAACACTCTCCCACTCTCTGTGTCCCAACCACACTGGGCAACTGCCATCTGCTGAGGGGAAAAAACCTGTGTGAAGCAAAAGCACAGAGAGTCCCAAACACCTATTAATTAGGCTCTAGGGCATATTTAATCCATTTTGCTTTGGCAAATGTTGAAACAAATCTCTCTAATGGCCCTTAAAAAGCAATAGCCAGGTTGGTATCTGGCACTATCCTACAGCGAGAGGTACTGAGGAAGGAATGGGTTTAAGGACTGTTCTGAAAGATCTCAGGACACCCATTTAGATTTGAGATTTTATTTCTTGCTGTGATGGCAGCAGAGAATGGTAAAGTCTCAAACAGCCACTTTCAGAGTGATGAGGAAGGGTAGAGAAAGCAGTGAAGGCAGAGGGCCCTCTGCGGGTCGGTGTTCCGTGCGGAGGGCACAAGAGGAGTCATGGCTTGAAGTTCCCTCCCCTTCCAGCGAGGGTCTTTCCCATCTCGCTACTTTTCCTCAAGAAAGGTGCACACCTGGAGGAGATCTGAAAAGGGAAAGGACAGGGAGAAGTTCACCTCTTGCCTTTAAACAGTCCTGTCCCACCTGTGCCAACAGCGTGATCACGTGGAAAATACATTCAGTGTGTCACAAAAACACGTATATTAACCTCAGATTGCACACACCCTGATAGGACAGGGTGGGTTCTTTTCACTGTTTCTTAAAATGCATGCTCTCTAGAGGCAAGTAAAAATCTTTGTTTCCCTTTGACGTGAGAGCAGCAGCCTTCAAGACTGTTTTCAGTTCATCCAAGGAACTTCGAGAGAAGTATACTGACATCTTTCGTGAGTTATCCTCATTTTGCTTTAAAAAATTAAATGGACATCTACAAAAGAAACTGTCCATGCCTGCGAGGCTAAGAACTGCAACTTCTTCCCCGGGGCCGTGACGGTTACCTGATGGATTGCAGGTGTTGAGGCTCGCAACTGAAGCGTAGTATTGATCTCCAAGGAATTCCTTGTACGTTATTCCTTCACGGAGTTTGACCAGACACTTGGTCAAGTCTTTAAACAGAAGGTCCTTGGTATTAGACTCAAACAGCTTGAACCTATCTTTCTCGATGCCTTTTGTTCCAAACAGTTTCTGAAACAAAGGTAAGAAGAGGTGAGTGTATGTAAAAAGTAGAAAGCTGGCAAGATTCAGCTTGCAAAAGCCTAGCTCTTAGTCCTTGTTCTTCACCATCATCCCAGGGACCCCCAGCCAAGCTCCAGATATTTAGGATTGACTTTTCTGTCCATGTGGTTGGATGAGGGGTCCCTTGGTGGCAGAGTTGTGCCACGACTGCCAAAAGAGCTTTTTTTTTTTTTCCATTTTAACATCACTACACGCAGAGCCCTTCGGCAGGTGCTGCCAGCAGGTCCTATGCCTCAGCCATGAGTTGAAAGCAAAAGGAGCTGACTTCCCAAGTACCTCTCAGCAAATATTGACATTTTCAGTGTGAAACCAAAGCGAGCTGGTTCAGCCTGGTTACACTTGCAGCAGTAGCTGCAGGACTGAAGGGCAACAAAGCTGGTGGGGGGTCTGGAGCACAAGTCTTGTGAGGAGAGGCTGAGGGAGCTGGGGGTGTTCAACCTGGAGACAAGGAGGCTGAGGGGAGACCTTCTCGCTCTCTCCAACTCCCTGAAAGGAGGGTGTAGCCAGGGGGGGTCGGTCTCTTCTCCCAAGGAACAGGTGATGGGACAAGAGGAAACGGCCTCAAGTTGCACCAGGAGAGGTTCAGGCTGGATATTAGGAAAAATTTTCACATGGAAAGCGTTATTAAGGAATGGGCTGCCCAGGGAAGTTGTTGAGGCACCATCCCTGGAGGTATTCGAAAGACAGGTTGACATGGTGCTGGGGACATGGTTTAGTGATGAGTTTTATCAGAGTTAGGTTGATGATTGGACTAGATCATCTTAAAGGTCCCTTCCAACCTCGACAATTCTATGATTCTATGAGTGTGTGTGTGCAGAGACACTGCTGCCTGACCCAGCTGGGTTAGAGACCAGGCACCAAGAGGAGTTTCTGAAACACACCTGCAAGAGCATAGCCTGAGAAAGAGGTGATAATCTCATGTCGCACAAGTACGGCATGACAAGAGCAACCACTACAACCCAGCTGTTACCTCAAGGTGTATTTTCTAAGATGGCAGAGGAGAAAGAGCAGTTTGAAAGCGCTGGAGGAAGGGGGAGGCTAAGGGATAAGACTGTCACCCCACATGGGTAAGTTAAACTCTTCCACATTGCGCTGACTCAGCATCATTGCTCTAAAAATGCCAACATGCCGCATAAAAACCACCCCAGAACATTTCTTCTGCTGTCAGTATCACTAACCTCTTGTCTCTCCAGCAGCTCGCTGACTTGCCTTGCTTTCTCAGGACGCGTGACCACAGCATGGGTAGGGACTTTGGCCAGGTGGCAGTTCCTGTAAGCCATGACATTTTCCCGCCGCCCGTCAGTGCAGAGCAACTCAAATTGGTCCATTTTCAGATCTTTGGCCCAGTCTTCTGGATTTTTGCCTTTGAAGAGAATTGGTTTGGAGATGGAGACAGCTCGTGTAGCAGGAGAACGTCAGCCTCACAACACCCAAGCAAGGCGTCTGTCCCTGCCTACTTACAAAGGAGGCTGTCAGTAATGGTTGGACTAGATCTTAAAGATCCCTTCCAACCTAGACAATTCTATGCTTCTGTGATTCTAAAACTCAGGAGAAGTTGAGAGGATGAGTCAGACCCTCAGAGCAAGCTGGGGAGATTTAGTTACATCTCCTGCCTTGCATTTTTTTTTTCCCGAATGCTTGGAAAAGCATTACTTTACTTTGAGAAAAGAATTCAGCTGCTGCTTTCAGAAGTGCCAACCAAACTTTTGCTTTTCAGGCAAGCAGGGAGCTAGGGTGCTGCGCAAAGGTGTCCAGACAGGAGCCTGCAGTTAAGGGACCACCTGAATAATTGTGCCACTGAAACTAAATTATAGATAGCAGGGAAGTGTCTCTGGGCAGATGCTTGAATTCTGCTCCTCCTGCGTGAGGGTGAGATTGACAGGACAAGCAGGTAGAGCTTGATGTTACCTCTGTGCTGGCATCAAAAAATAATGCAGATGGGGGAAGGCAGCCCTGCCAAGACCCACACGACAGAATAACCACCTACCATCAGTGTTTTCCTCCACAATTGAATGCTTAATAAAGGCCACGTTCCCCTTCTCGACCAGACACCTGGGAAGAACAAAGAAAGGCAAGTGATGTGGGTGCTTGAATCCTGGCCCTTTCCTGCAGATTTGATTCTGACCTATGTCTTATTCTGTAAAATTAATCCCTGGGAACACCCAGGTCTAGGACCCTTGCCATGAATATGTTAAGGCTATCTGAAACACAGGCTTTTGATACATTCTGGAAAAAAAAAAAAAAAAAAAAGCTTCCTTCCCGTATGGTAAGTAGCCAATTTATTTTATTGTCAGAAAGAAGCGGTTTGGCCAGGTACAGACAGAATTCACTTTGCTTTCTGCAATGCCTGCCTGCACGTGTTAATAGCCTTGTAAAAACACTAACATGCACCAAAAGGACTGCAAACCCTGGAGCAGGATCTCTTTGCTATTAAATGTAAATGAAACAAGATTTCTTCTCTTTCTAAATTCATGCCTGGTATGACTTACTGAGACTTGAGCTGATAATGAGCGGGTGCGGAGGAGGTGGCACGGAGGCTGACCTCTGGTCTCTGCACTTTCTAGAGGATGGCTCATTTTAACTATGGCAAGCAGCATTTTTAGCAGGGAATGTCTAATGGCAGCATTGCTTGCAGGTCCCCATCTTTTTAACACTCGAGGAGTTACACTTAACACCTAGGAGAGCAGCTCTGAGGAGAAAGACCTAGGAGTCCTGGTGGAAAACGGGATGACCATGAGCCAGCAATGGGCCCTTGTGGCCAAGAAGGCCAAGGGCATCCTGGGGGGCATCAAGAAGAGTGTGAGCAGCAGGTGGAGGGAGGTCATCCTGCCCCTCTGCTCTGCCCTGGGGAGGCCCCATCTGGAGCACTGGGACCAGTTCTGGGCTCCCCAGTTCAGGAAGGACAGGGAACTGCTGGAGAGGGGACAGCAGAGGGCTACAGAGATGATGAGGGGCCTGGAGCATCTCTCTGCTGAGGAAAGGCTGAGGGACTTGGGTCTTTTTAGTCTGGAGAAGAGGGGGGGCCCTGATCAACCCCTATAAATACCCAAAGGGGGGGGGTCAGGAGGATGGGGCCAGTCTTTTTTCAGTGGTGCCCAGGGACAGGACAAGAGGAAATGGGCACAAACTTGAACATAGGAAGTTCCACCTAAACATGAGGAGGAACTTCTTTCCTGTGACGGTGGCAGCGCCCTGGCAGAGGCTGCCCAGGGAGGGGGTGGAGTCTCCTTCTCTGGAGACATTCAAACCCCCCCTGGACACGTTCCTGTGGGACCTGCTGTGGGTGGCCCTGCTCTGGCAGGGGGTTGGAGGAGATGATCTCCAGAGGTCCCTTCCAACCCCATAGCATTCTGTGATGCTGTGAGTTAAAAGTGTAGCACTGCTGCCTTTGTAGGAGGTCTGGCCAAAATGTTTGTGTCTTTCCAGGTTTGCCTAGAGGCACCAGGGCATTAAGTTTTACAGAACGAGAACAATTTACTTCATTTTGCAGGAAGCCGCATAACAAAAAAAAAGTATAGTTTATGTATAATATTACAGACTTAGTGTCATATTACTGTATATACTTCAATACTGTAATGGAGAAAAAGAGAAGGTCAGCAAATTAGCATCAGCATACTCTGTATGTGAATACATACCCATAACTTCTGTAAGGGTAGGTTCAGGCTGGATATTAGGAAAAATTTTTTCCCTGAAAGGGTTCTCAGCCATTGGAATGGGCTGCCCAGGGAGGTGGGTGAGGCCCCATCCCTGGAGGTGTTCAAAAGACGGGTTGATGTAGTGCTGGGAGGTATGGTTTAGTGATGATGCTCCTTGTTTGTTGTGTGGGTGTCTATTTTTGTCAGTTAGGTTGACGGTTGGACAAGATGATCTTTAAGGTCCCTTCCAACCTAGAAGATTCTGTGATTCTGTGATTCTGTAATTACCCCCAGGGCATTTGAGAGCAGCTGGAGTGTTCCCAGCACCTACCGGAAAGCCCCTGCGTATCCGTAGTATTTCTCATGGCTGCTGGCGACACACGTCTCCGACGGGAGCCCCCCTGAGCCCTGGCAGAGTTTGCAGAGGCGGGAGGTAGGAGGAGATCCAGGGGCACAGCTCTCACTGAAGTATTCATCTGAAGGCAGAAATAGGAGAAATTCACTTTTCCTGCCCTTGAAAAGTTACGTTTTCTTTTGATACCATGTTTTCTTGCACTGGATTTGTATTAGCAGTCCCTGGAAGCTGGAAACAGGCTGTGAGAAGGAGCACAATTTACTGGACAGCAAATCTCATGCATCCAGTTTTCACTACGAAACTTGTGTCTTGTTATTGTTGGTTACAAAGCAGGGCCTAAGGCTCAAGTGCAATAGGCACTGCCTTGGAACAGAGAGAAGAATGTTTTAGCTGCAAACCTTTCCCAGCCCAGGCCTCCACAGCTTCTATGGGCTGGCAGAGTTGCATTTGATGCAGCAATGCCAGAGCTCTGGGGGAAGAAGGGGCAGTGGCAAAGGCAGGCAGGAGGGTGGAGAGGCTGAGTCTAGAACTTACTAACACTAGTATCTTCTTGCAGTTAGAAATTTCCTTTTATGTGCTTAATTTGCCTTGGTCAGTAATATTTCCAAATTATTTCAGTTGGGCCATAATTCTCACTGGTTGAAAGCTGGATGTGGAAGTTGATCTTCTGAGCTATCTCTGAAGTCCCACAGCCAATACAGACTTTTACCCCCTTATTCTCTGGCAGTCACATCAGTTCCTTTAAGTTTCTTGGACAATGATGCCCTGTTCTCAGCCCTTCCCCTCCCTTCTGAGACTCATAAACCCCCACTCCACACCCTGCACAAGCCCTAGGCCCCCTGTGCCTGGGGCAGCCTATATTCACTTTTTGGAAATACCTTTTGGGCTGCTGCAAGGGGAAGGGAAGAGGTGCAAAAAGAAAGCAAAGCCCCCAAAACAGCCAACAAGCCGTATCTTACTCTGACAGTCACCAACAGCCTAAAACTTTGCTCAGTGAAACCTTAAGTAACAGAGTCTTCTCCTTTTCCCACCTCCAGGTGGGAATCTTTGAGGCACAAGGAACTCTGAAGATGGGATGAAGGATGGGAAAACGTTTTTACAAGCAGACTTCTCAGCTTGAAGAAATGGATGCAAAGCTCGACTCACCGAAATTGCAGTTCCCTGTCTTGTTGTGAATCAAGCCCATGGGGATGTTCCAGCCAGCGGTTCTCCCCACAGCGGTGTGGCACGACTTCTTGCCCTGCAGGTTGTTCCACGTGATATCCCTGTCTGATTTCTTCACAACAGCCACAGCAAAGTAGGATGCTTTCAGAAGATAAAATAGAGGAGAATTAAGGGCTGGCCCGAGGATCCCACTCTGCTCCCTCAGGAGAGCGTTGGCCCCCCTTGGGAGAGGACACCTATGAACAGTGCAGCACAAAGGAACTACCTTGCACTTATAAACAATTTGCCAGGCAGCGACCACGGGGAAGAGTTTGCAGGTGGGATGCATCTACCCCCACCAAGCTCCCGGGAAATTGTTATCCCTGACATTTCCCCACACCCCAAAACTCTGACACTTGGGTGTGCGAGAAGGTTTGTAGCCTGACATACATGACGATTTCTTATCCCCGTATCCCGATTTCATATCCCCTCTTTAGCAAAGGACAAAAACCTTCCCTCCTCCCCCTCTTCCCATTTCTATTAAGAACAGCTTCCTAAGGCTACAACCCAGACCCTCTTTTCCTGTTTGCAGCCCTGGCACTGCTCTGGTGTGACCCTGCTCCAGACAGGAGCAACTAAGAACAAATCTCTGCCACTGCCATATGCTTTGCCTTGATATTTGCTTGCAGACCCAGACTTTCCATCTGGCTACTAAATTTGTCTCCCAAATGCTTAATATCTACATTGGACACAGCGGCTCTTTGCATGGTGACCAGCCGTGTGTTCCCCACTCATGACTGCACATATTTTTTTCTACATATATCCATCAGGACTGTTTTCTGTCCCTCTGTTGACAGTAATTACCTGGTTCTCCTTCTGCTTTGCTGCATTGACTGTAATCTGAGGGAGGGAAAAAGAAGAAGATATTAGATAAAAGATACGGCAAATCCATAAAAGGATCAAGCTCACTAATTTCTGGAGACAATTCGTTCTAGAGGTGACTACTTCAGGTAACACCTTGTGCATCCACAGGACAAAGCACAGCCTCCATCTGCTCCTCTGAGCTAAACCAATGAGTTTTACCAAGGCCAGTGCTAAAGGACAGGCACATCAAGATTAAAACAAGGAAGACAGGTTGTTGTATTCCTGACCCGATGCCCCAGGACTCATGGAAAGCCCAGGTGTGTGGCGGTGAGCAGAGCTGCCTCAAAGCACTGTGTGTTTTCTGTGGGACGCAGCGCTGAGGCTGCTTTCTAGATTTCAGAATAAAAGCAGTGCTTTTGCACTTCCAGCCTCTTCCCTACCCCCTGGACCCAGAGGGGGAGCCCAGGCTGTGCTCACCATCATAGCTTTCTCCCATCACTGGCACCAAGCCACACACGCCAGCAGTGTAGACAAAACCTCCGTCCAAGCTGATGGCATCTGCTTCACCTTTCTGCAAAGAAAATGGCACAGAGGTGAAGTGACACCATATGTCCCCAGAGCAGAGCTTTTCAGAAATCAGGCTGTAAAAGAAGCACTCAGTTGTGGAGCCATGCCAGCCTTGTGAAGTTCAACAAGGCCAACTGCAAGGTCCTGCACGTGGATCACAGCAATCCCAAGCACAAATCCAGGCTGGGCAGAGGATGGACTGAGAGCAGCCCTGAGGAGAAGGACTTGGGGGTGCTGGTGGGTGAGAAGTTCCACACACCCCAGCAATGTGCCTGGCAGCCCAGAAACCCCCCACACCCTGGGCTGCATCCCCAGCCCCGTGGCCAGCAGGGCCAGGGGGGGATTCTGCCCCTCTGCTCCGCTCTGGGGAGACACCCCCCACCCAGTGCTGCCTCCAGCTCTGGGGCCACCAACAGCAGAAGGACATGGAGCTGTTGGAGTGGGGCCAGAGGAGGCCCCGGAGATGCTGGGAGGGCTGGAGCCCCTCTGCTGGGAGGGGGGGCTGAGAGAGTTGGGGGGTTCAGCCTGGAGAAGAGAAGGCTCCGGGGAGACCTTGGAGCCCCTTCCAGTATCTGAAGGTGGCCTAGAGCAAAGCTGGGGAAGGACTTTTTACAAGGGCATGTAGTGATCAGACAAGGAGGAACGGATTTAAACTGAAAGAGGGGAGATTTAGATGCCATATCAGGGAGAAATTTTGCATTCTGAGGGTGGTGAGACCCTGGCCCATGTTAGTGGTGAGAGGGTGGTGAGACACTGGTGTAGAGAAGCTGTGGCTGCCCCATCCCTGGAGGGGTTCAAGGCCAGGTTGGAGGGGGCTTGGAGCAACCTGGGCTGGTGGGAGGTGTCCCTGCCCAGGGCAGGGGGTGGCACTGGGTGGGCTTCAAGGTCCCTTCCAACCCAAACCATTCTGTGATTCTCTGTAAGGGAGAAGGGCTTGGGGCCAAAGGGATGTGAGAGGCCATCCCTTAGCATACAGACAGACACGGTCTCACTGAAGCAAACAGAGGAAGTTTTGAAATTATCGTTCCCGTGTGCTCATCACCTCCTCCAGCAGCAGCTCTTGTCCCCAGACACTGGCAGGCTCAGGCGTGGATCTCTCCTGCTTCCCTGCCAAACACATTTCCTAATCTCACCTGTCCTATCAAGTTTTCATTTGGTGTTGTCTTCACGGTACTGACCCAACGCTCTGAGCTGCCGCCAGCACCCTCACTTATGCTATGGAATCACTCCATTTCTAAGCCGGCAACTGTTTTTCTCTGCATTTTACAAAATTTGTATTTTGCCTGCCTTTTCCAAATGAAAACTTACTTCACACTAGAAAACTGCTTTTTATTTAGGAAGCCTCAAAAAAATACCACTGTCCAATAGAGTTTTTTGAAAAATGTGAATTGGCAAAAAGCTAGTCAAGCCTCTCCCTGTGATGAGGTTGGTTTCTGCCCACTGGCATTTTGCACAAAGCTCCCAATATTTTATCTTAAAATCTACCCTCTGCCCCGTCTATTCCCAGGCTGGAAAAAAAGCAACACTGTTTTCCATCTGAAAGGTTCACAGGGAGAAGAAACGGGGGAAAAAAAGCCGTACCATGATCTTAATAATGCATTCCTTGGTGTTGTCTGCCACGATGCACTCCACCTCCCCATTGCTCATCACACTCCAGAGGTCACACTTGCCCTTCTCATTCTTACCCACTGCGCACCACCGTGTCTTGTTTTCTCTGCGGTTGGAGTTCAACTGATCTGTAAAACCGGGAGAGGAAATACAGGATAAGTCCTGCTGAGCAATAAAGCTACAAACAAGCTATTTTCTGGGACTCGGCCATGAAACTGTCTGTAGGCACCAACCTGCTTCTGCAAGAGATTCTTGTTTGAAAAGCCCTGGGCATCCCTTTTGACAGGAAGGGATGATTCTTAAGCTGAAGGATGCTCAGAAATCAATTTACAGGTCAGAAAGGACAACTTCTGCATAACACAAGCCATTCATGCAGATTTGCATGAGCTAAAACATCACTAATAGTATTATGCATTAATAGTACTTGGTATTGCCGCCTATAATATTTCTCCAGACTTCACTGCCCAGATAACCATGAGAATAAGACCAGACCAAGCTGGAAAAATACAACCTGGTTATGTTTCTGTGAAGTGGCATTTGAATAATCTGTTTTGATGCCACATGAAGTCCATGCACCCCCTTCCATAAATGCCAGAGCAGCTGAGACTATGACAGAGATCTCTGAGCAACTGTACATTTTAAGTGGATTTTGGGGGACATTTGTGGGATGTTTGTCTCTCAGAAAGCCAGCTAGGACATCAGTAAGTGCTTGATGAGTCCAGACAGAAATAAAGTACACTGTTTCCCTCAAGTGGCTATTACTGGACTCTGGTGTCTCAGGATGTTCCTTCCTCGTAGTTCCCAGAAATTGCTTTTCTAAACAGCAGTTTTGACCGTGCCCAGTCCCTATCACCAGCCAAATAATTGTGGGCAATTTTTGTGGGCAATAAATCCCTTTGGCTGTTCTAAGTGAAGATTGTGGGATTTTACTGATAATACCTTTCACAGGAAATACTTTGCAGAGAATACTGTCTGCGTTTGAAAAAAATTGTGTCCCTTTCCCCAGAGGTATTTGCTGATCCCATCTCTTCAACGCAGCTCTTGTTGACATGACATTTGTATTTCATGTCCTGCCTACCTTTCTGAAGGCTCTGGATGGCACTGTAGTACTCAAAGCCAAGGTAGAGCTGGGAATCCATCAGAGATGGGATACGCTTCAGCTGCACAGCAGAATCTTTGAAAAGCAAGTCTTTGGGGCCTTGGTCCTTCTTGCCAAAGAGCTGGAAGGAGCTGGTTGTGCCCACACCAAATTTTTCCTACCATGAGGGAAAAATAATCAGCAAATGACCATACCAAAGCGCTTGGAAAGCTGGAGAGAGCAAGCATATCCAGGGGACAGAAGAGAGGATGCCAGGGGAAGGAAAGAAGAGCTAGACAATACCTGTGCCTTTGAGAGGAAGTTCCAGATGTCATCAACCTTGTTGTCATCTCGAGCCACGACGGCGTGAGCAGGCACCCTGGCCCAGTGGCAGGATTTGTAGTTGTCCACAGGCTGACGGCTGCCATCCAGACACAGCAGCTCGTACTCACCCTTCTCCTCCGGGACATTTTCTGGAAGAAGGGAGGAACCATGAGTTGCATCACTATGAAAATAGATAAAAAAGCCAGTCTTGGTCAGCTTTGTAATGAATTGATTTCGGTGGCAGCTCGGGGGAGAATTCTTCACAGAAGACAGTTTGCAGTGGTTACGGGGTCATCATGGTCATACAAAGACAGTGCAGAGAGGAGAATGCATGTGCCTGTGAAAGGGAGATTACCTCTGCCTCTGTCATCACCAACCCAGCAGCAAGAGGATTTATGTGGCAGTAATGCCTAGACATCCAGGCGTGTACAAATAGGTACAGATGCAAATAGATCTACAAACAGCGTACAAATGGGTTGGACAGGTCAGGAGCTGCACATGGTCTCTGAAGCTCAGTAGTGTCAAGGCTGAAACAGAGCCCAGGTCAGAGATCACAGGGTTACAGGAGAATTCAGGTGGGAAGGGACCTCTGAAGGTCTCTGGTCCAAGCCCCTGCACAAAGCAGACCAGGCTGCTCCAGGTGGATCTTGAAAACTTCCAAGGATGGAGAGTGCACAGTTGTCCTGGGCAACCTGTCCCAGTATTTGACTGTCCTCAAGGGGGAAAAAATTTCCCCTTGTATCCGGTCCAGGCCTCTCTTGTTCCAGTTTATGATTGCTGTTTCTCATCTTTCCACTGTCCACCTCCATAAATATCTTGGCTCCACCTCCTTGATAACCTCCTTGCAGGCACAGGCAGGCTGCTCGGAGTTCCCCCCAAAACCATCTATTCCCCAGGCTGATCAAGCTCTTCCCACTAAGCATCTCCTTGCAGGACAACTGTCCCTGCCCCATGACCATCCTAGAATCATAGGATCAGAGAATGGTTAGAACTGGAAGGGACCTTAAAGATCATCAAGTTCCAACCCCCCTGCCCTGGGCAGGGACACCTCCCACCAGACCAGGTTGCTCCAAGCCCCCTCCAGCCTGGTCTTGAACCCCTCCAGGGAGGAATTGTTCTCTTGGTGGCCCTCCTCATCTCACTGCTCAGGTCCTGGGCATGCCAGCCCATCTTCTGTCTCCGAGAGGTGTGGGGTTAGTGAACTATTCCTGTGGGCTGAATTCCCTCCAAAATGCCCCCAGAGGGATGGGTGAGTGTAATTGCTCACCCTGCGTTTGCGGTGATAACATTACAGCTGACTCTGAGATGTGGCACCAACAGTAATACCACTGAACTTAAATCAAGCAGATTTTCCTTCTTCAAAGAAGAACCCCACAGAAGAGAAAGTGGACCCCACCACAACCATATTTTTCAGTGACAAGGATGAGTCACTCCACAGCGTGCCAAACATGTTTCTAGAGATGAAAGGAGAAGAGGTTTGGGGCAAATCTGGAGAGGAATGAAAGTCTGCATAGCGTAGACTAATTGCAGGGCAGGTCGTCAGCGAGAGCTTGGACTGGAAAGGAGAGAAACGAGTCTAGGCCTACCTAGAACAGTTGTGTGTTTCACAAAAGCCACCTCTCCTTTTCCATCTTTCAGACATCTGCAGGTGGAAGGAACAGAAGAGATGTTAAAAAAAAAAACAGACGTTGCAGCTCCCGATCTCCTGTTTCAGCAAATTGCTTCATCACAAACTGCAACCGTAGAGCAGTAGTCTTCCCCCCAAAAAAGCTATGCTGGCAGGAAAGAAAATGTAATGGCAGAGAAGTAGCACTCAAGAAACCCAGTTAGACTTAGCTTGCTGCTAATGCTGTGTATTCTTAAGTCTGTGCAAAACCATACGGCCCAGCTGCCTCTCCCATTTCCTGCTAGCTGCCTGCCAGCTATTACTAATTGGATCTTTAATTACCAGCACTTCCAGTTGTTCTATAAATTCAGTCTCCTCAGGACCCCTGATTACAACACAGCCCTCCCTTGGTGTAACGAAAACTTCCATGTGTCAGGGCTAGAATATTTCCCCAAAGGAAGAATAACTTTCACTCACTGAAAAGCTCCAGAATATCCAGAATAAGGTCCTGTGCGAGAGCATTTGGTTTTGGAGTCCCCTTTGCATTGCTGGCACAGTTTTGGTTCAGCAGTGGCACCAGGCACGCAGCTCCCAGAGAAAAACCTGGCCACCGCTGTGGATGTGAGAAAGAAGCAATAGTTAGTCTAAAATTCACTTTTATAAGGAGCTGGAAGGGAGGGTACGCATCAAGAACGTCAATGACTAAACTGCTCTGCAGGCCCCCTCTGGACCTCTGCAGAAGATGGGGCAACATCCCTTCCACCGTACCACCACCCCTGGCTTAACATCAGCCCATTTATCTCGCCGTTTCCCTCCTCACCTTGCTCGATGGAGCCGGAATCTTTGCCATCCCACTTGATGTCTCCCCGGTGGAGGAGTGTCCCAATTGGGATGTTCCAGCCAGCGGACCTGCCCAGGCCGGTGTGGCAGGAGGTCTTGCCCTGCAAGTCATTTATTGTGAAGCCTGTTCCTTTCTTCACCACGGCCACAGCATAGTAGCTGGTTGTGGAGCCTGCAGTGCAGGAAAAAAGCAGGAAAGCAATGAAAAAACAGGACTTAGGAACATTTCAAATCTTGCCAAACCCCTGATTTCAGATAATAAAGTGCTGCACTTCCAAATAGTCAGCAACTTTGCTTGAACACTCATGGTTTACCCATGTTTTTTAGAGATGAGCTACACTGTCAATAGTGAGCCGATGCTGCAGTTTACAACTTGTAATCATAAGTGACCTGAAAATACTATCATGCAAAGTGCTTTGCCATTGGACAGACGTTGGACATGCCCATGGTTTTGTAAGGATGCTTCAACAAGCCTTCTTGGCAAATCTTTCACAAGTCTGTTCTCAAAGTGCTGTATACCTCACTGAAGCATACATGTAAGCCTTGTGAGAATGAAATTCTACATTTAGTCTTTAAAAGTATACTTAGTCCATTGCACACTACGTATGAATAAAGTGACTTAGTTAGCATTTAGTTAGAACTTAGTTTTAGGGGTGGTAGAGATCACACCCTTCCATTTCATATCTGTATTTTTCTTAGCTACTGTATTGGGAATGATTCTGCCATGTTTCTTTGAACCTGAATATTGTGTACAAACAGGCTGAACCCTGGAGCAGAGGTCAAAAAAGAATGAGACCTTTGAACGTGGTGGGACTGCATGAGGCAAAAATGAAACAAAAATGGAAAATAGTATCTGTTCAGCTCCCAAGAGAAAGACGGAAGAGATGAAGGACAGTACAGAAAGTGAGCAACAGAGCTGACTCTTATCAGAAGGTATAGCTGCAGCTTTTTTTATTTATTCTGTGCAAAGCCTGCACCTCTTGCCTCAGTAATCTCAACTGGCTGTTCCTCCACAACCACTAATGGCAATGCCATCGCCTCTTCAATCTTTTTTCTTTTTTTTTTTTTCTTTTTTCTCTTGATGACTGCACAGGAAGATACATGGGTTATCTGTGCTACCCAGCTCAGTGTTTTACCCATGTAGTTCAAGATTACTGAAAGCAGGAGATCTCTGGGGCAAGCATAATTTTTTCTGCTATGCTTCAGGACAACCATAGTTTCTACTCGTGGTGCTCTCCTTCCACGGCCACTGCATCATCACGGGATCGGTGACTTTGGTCGCAGCTAAAGTAAAAAATGGGGCACTGCCCCTTTCCATTGCAGTGACTCTGTGGTTATGGGTGATGATTCACATTTTGATGTATCTGCCCCCCAGTCCTTCCCCTCTGGGATCTGGAATCAAGGGGCAATATCTTGGACACGCAATAGAAATCATAGTAGAATCATAGAATGGGTTGGCTTGGAAGGGACCTTTAAAGGCCATCTAGTCCAACCCCCGGCAGTCTCCAACTAGACCAGGTTGCTCAAAACCAGCCTGACCTTGAATGTTGCCAGGGATGGGGCATTTACCACCTCTGGGAAACATGGGCTCTGGAAACATGGTCTCACCAATCTCAGTGTAAACAATTTCTTCCTTGTCTAAGTCTTTTCTCTTTTAGTTTAAAGTCGTTACCCCTTGTCATATCGCAACAGGCCCTGCTAAAAAGTTTGTCCCCATCTTCCCTGTATCCCCCCTTTAAGTACTGAAAGGCCGCTATAAGGCCTACCCAGAGCCTTCTCTTCTCCAGAGTCATAATGTGAGAGCTCTGTGTGGAAAGGATGGCTTTTGCACTACCAGTTTGCTACCACTGCTTGGCTTAAAAATATTGCCCGAAAATGTACCTCCACTTTGTTCGTAGACCTCAGCAACAATGGGCTTCAGCTTGTAGGGGGCAAGGCCTGCCTCAAAAACGTGACCACCATCCAAGCTAATGGCATCTGCTTCATTATTCTAAACGACAAAAAGATTTTGGTCAATAAACAAAGAGCAGGGACGCAAGAGGGAAAATCACTTCCCCAGAGTCTCTCCTGGATCATTGTGGGCGAGTCCTCCTCTACAGAGGGATCACAGGTAACCACCAGTGACTCAAAGGAAACCCCAACCTTCTCTAGGCTGCTGAAACACCCTCAGTGCCCAGCACAGATATTTGCTGCCCACTCACCGAAATGGCTTTGATGCAGTCGAGGTACGTTCCTTTCTGCAGGCAGTTCAGTGCAACACTCTCTTGTTGCATGAGCTCCCTTAGAGTATTGCATTTGTTCTCTTCTGCTGAGGATATTGTGCACCATCTGATGCTTTTCTTGGGAGGAGCAGCAAAACACAGAGCTGTAGAAAGAACCAGAAGTAAATAGTCTCAGAGAGGCAGAAAGGCACCACGTGGAGAGAAGAAGCTTCTCTGTGAATACGTGATCTCTGGTTCCCTGCAGTCCTGGCCTCATGTGATGGCCGAGTGCAGGATCTCCCTCACACATCTCCTCAGTCATGCAGGAAGGCTGGTCCTTTCTTGCCCGACGTGCACTTTCAGGAACACCTGGGAGGACCATTTCTGACCCTGGGCGATGGTCCTGCACAGCATTGTGATTCAAGCAGCCTGAGCTCACCGCAACATCCACAGAAGTAGGAAAAGAAATCCACACACTTCAACAGAAATCAAACTCAGGATTTTGCAAAAATGGAGAGAAAAGACGTTCCACTGAAGCAGTGTCTTTGCAAATAACCCCAGAGGGACAGCAGCTCTCACCTGGCCAGACTATATTCAGTACGTTGCCACACATGACCTCCTTGGCAGCTACATGATCTCATATATTTAATGGTCCTTTTATGTCTCACCTCCTCCACTACACCCAGTAACAGAGATGCCATTCCACCTCCACAGCCTTCTCTCCTGAGAGTCCCCCAGGCACTAAATGCAGCTGACTGGCTACTCTGGAAGACCCGAGTGAAGCAAAGACCTCGGGTGGACACAAGTTCATGCCTTCTTCAGCAACCTAAACCCCAGAAACACTGGAAACTTGCAGTTAAGGTATGTGGCCAGCCCGTGCTGCACCCTTCACTTTCCCTCTGCCCCTTCTGCCTGGACTGTGCAGACCAACAGGCTGCATCCACAGCTTGCTCCCTCCAAACCCTTGATGGCACATTTAATTCCAGCGTCTCCAGATCAGCCTGTGCTCTTTCCATTTTCTCTTCACCTCTGAACTATTCTCTCTTACTTCATTTTTGAGCCACAACTCTGCCAGCAGACGCCTCCCCTCCTCCCACTGGAGATGCTGAATTTTTGGCCACAGGGAGAATCCTTAGCCTTAATTACTACTGCCATCATCTGTGTTTTTCAAACCTTGGCTGTACAAAGCCATGGTCACTGTAATCCAGTGCTGGCAGCCATCCTGCCCTGTGCAGAGGCTGGTTGAGGACCTCCAGAGGGAGTCAGCCCAGCTGCACTGGTGGACATTGGGGGAAGGCAACAGGAGCCCGAGTGCCACAGCCTCTGCTTGCAGAGCTTTTGGGCAACCTCTTGGCTCCTTCCTTGGCCACTCTTCACCATTAATGAGACAACATTGCATGTTAATACTCAGCAAAGGTGCTGGAGGGCTTTCCAATGCCAGCAGCACACTTCCCACCCGAGGCCATGAATCACCACCACGCTTTATGGGGGATCAGGAGAGACCCTCCAAGAAGGGGACCCCTCTTTCCAGGCAGAAGCCCCCAGGTCAGGGGCAATCTCCTTGCCATGGCCACCTGCCCATCGCCTGCCAAAACTGCGAGCAGAGCGAGAAACAATCACCTTAAGCAGAGCCAGCCCTGCAGCAGCACGATCTTAGGCATAAAATACAGAGGAGCCTGAGCAAAGAGCCACTGCAGCAGCAGGATGGAGCAGCACAGGAGCAGAGCAGGGAAGCACACTGAGGACTCTTTTGTGATTTAAGCTCTATTTTATTGTCACTGCCTTCAGGTTTAACCCAACACACATGCAGGCTTGTCAGGCAGGTCTTGTTCTAGTTTCTAGCCCCCCTGGCTGAACCTTTGCTCCTCTCCTGGCACAGCAGTTGCCCGGAGGGTGATTTTTCCTACTTGACCCCACGGCAGCAGGAGCAGGGAGCCTCTCCTGAGCAGTCCCCTCCCGGGGGGTGGGTGCTGAGCATCCCTCCTCCACGCCAGCCGGCCGTGGGGGGCTGCAGACCTCCCTCCAGCCTCCATGGGATGACCTGAGGAAAAAGCTGCAGCCACTAGTGCTCAAAACACCGTTCCTATTGACAGAGATCCACGGCCACCAAAGCAAGCATCTGGCAGGCACTCCTCTGCTTTTACTTAACAGCTGCCCGAGTCCAGCTCTAAACTAGCCTGGTCTGGGGGAAAGCCAGGGGTCCTGGGAGGTTTTGATGCTTCCTTTCCCCCAAAAACTTCTTTCAGCAGACACTTACCCACTATCCCAAAGGACAGCACAGTAGAGAGTAGGAGTTTCATACTTGAGCAAGGGGTGAGGTGCCGAGGAGGGGGCGCAGCAGCCTTGGTCACAGACTCTCCCCTCCAAGTCTGTGATGGCTCTGGAACCGCTTTCTCCCCTTTTTATAGAGGAACGGCCCTGGCTGTGTTTGCAGAAGCAATGACCTAACACTGTTTGTCCTTCCTTGTTTCTCAATAGCTCCTAAATCGCACCCCCCCACCCCCCCTTCCTGGATCAGCCCATTTTTAGGAAGCCTTTCACTTTGGCACTGAACCCCTCCGCAGGCAGGAGCCGGAGCAGGGCAAGGAGCTTTTCATTTTACAAGGGGCTTCAGATGGAAAATTCCCCCAGTTGTGACATTTGAAATTCTCCTGCGGGCTGAAACGCCACGGGGGGGGCTATGTTCTTTGTGCTAGCCACCCCCCCCCTGCCTTGCACAGCCTAATCTCAGAAAGTCCCTGCTGGATCTGGCCCCAAATTTTGCATATTTGCCGGTAAGTGCTGCTGCTGTGCCCGTCGCCCTTTGGCTCGCAGCACCCCCAGCGCCCGCCCGCTCCCTCCTGCTCTCTTGGCAACGGCCGTGGGGCTGAAAGGCAGCAGTAAATGTCCCTTCCACATGATCTGGCAAGCTTCTTGCACAGTCAAAGAAAGTCCAAGGCAGTGACCAGACAGCTCAGTAAGTGCCCTGGAGCCAGAAGGAACCATCACGCTGCACCTTTCTTAAGTTATTGGGATAAAGCTGGGAAGAAAGGCTGAGATTAGTGCTCGCCCTCCTCCCCTTCCTCTGCAAAACCTCTCTGTGTGATTGTATCACTGCGGGTTTATCTCCCTGCAGCCAGAACCAGAGGGGCACGGCTGGGTTTACAAAGGTCTGCCTTCGTGGTGCTGTCCCAGGCTCAATGTCCCCAGCTTTGCTGCAGGCTACAAGACCTGCTTCAGGTGGACTTTGGCACATGCAGGCTAAATCCCTGGATCACGTCAGCAAGCCCACAAGCCCTGGCAGCATCCCCAGATGGCAGCATCCCTAGACAGCAGCTGCCAGGGCTGGTCCACCCACCATGTCCACTCAACACAAGCTACAAGAGTTCTGTGGGAACCCAGCAGTGAGGTCCAGCTCCCAGGCTTGCTCTCCAGAGCAACCAGCCCCCCTTGGTGATCTTCTGGATCCCCTGCACAGGTTCATCCTCTCCCCTGTTGCACAGGCAGCAGTGCTATGGGCTTGCCCACAGCGGGCTCCTGGCTGAGGCTGGCTGGAAGTAGCCTGGGTTGGCTCTTCTCCCTCCTCCCAGCAGGCTCAGGGCACAGCGACCTGCAGGTGAGGGGTGGTGGCCAGAGTGGCTTCAGTGCAGGTGTGAGCTCAGTGTCAGGTCAAGGATATGGCTCTGCAGAGTGACCCAGAGAAGGGGGCTGCTGGAGACCTTCAGGCAATGACCACCCCCACTGTGGCACCATGAGCCTGCCCTGCCTGTGACTGGTTGCTGGAGGTCCCTACAGGCTGAGCGAGAGGCACTTATGGCCACGCGGGTCATTTCAGCATCATCTTCAGCAGTTCCTTCATAGACTCGTACAATCATAGAATGCTCCAGTCTGGAAGGGACCTCCAAAGGCCATCTAGTCCCACCTCCCACCTAGTCAGCAGGGACACCCCCAACTAGACCAGGTTGCCCAGGGCCTCGTCGAGCCTCACCTTGAATATCTCCAGGGAAGGGGCCTCAACCACCTCCCTGGGCAACCTGTTCCAGTGCTCCACCACCCTCACAGTGAAGAACCCTCTCCTCATCTCCAGTCTAAATCTGTTCCCCTCCAGCTTGAAGCCATTTCCCCTCGTCCTGTCACTGCAGGCCTTTCTAAACAGGCTCTCCCCAGCCTTCCTGTAGGCTCCCTTCAGGTACTGGAAGGCTGCTATTAGGTCTCCCCGGAGCCTCCTCTTCTCCAGGCTGAACAACCCCAGCTCCCTCAGCCTGTCCTCGTAGCAGAGGTGCTCCATCCCCCTGATCATCCTCGTGGCCCTCCTCTGGACCCTCTCCATCAGGTCCATGTCCTTCCTATATTGAGGGCTCCAGACCTGCACACCATACTCCAGGTGAGGTCTCACCAGAGCAGAGTAAAGTGGCAGAATCCCCTCCCTGGACCTGCTGGCAATGCATCTCTTGATGCAGCCCAGGCTGTGTTTGGCCTTCTGGGCTGCAACTGCCCACTGCCTGCTCATGTCCAGCTTCTCCTCCACCAGCACCCCCAAGTCCCTTTCCTCAGGGCTGCTTTCTAATACCTCACACCCAGTCTGTACTGACGGTGAGGATTGTTCCAGCCCAAGTGCAGAACCCTGCACTTGCTCTTGTTGAACTTCATGAGGCTTACCTAGGCCCACCTTTCCAGCCTGTCCAGGTCCCTCTGGATGACATCCCATCCCTCTGGTGCATCGACAACACCACACTGCTTGGTGCCATCTGCAAACTTGCTGATGGTGCATTTAATCCCTCTGTCTATATCATTGATAAAAATGTTAAACAGTCCTGGACCCAGCACGGACCCTTGAAGGACACCACTTGTGACTGGTTTCCATCTGGACTTCGAGCCACTGAGTACCACCCTCTGGATGCGACCATCCAGCCAGTTCCTTATCCACTGAACAGTCCACCCATCAAATCTGGACCCCTCCAATTTGGCGAGCAGGATGCTGGGGGGAATGTAGCCTTCAGCATGGCTAGTTCCTATTTCTCATCCCTTCTTCCCCTGCTTTCCCAGAAGAGCAGCACTTCCTGTGTCCAGAGCATCTCCAAACACACTGCAACTGGAGAGGGACTGACTTGCTCCCACCACAAGCCTGCCTTACCTTTTAAAAGATCTCCCATCGTATTTACTCCAGCAAGCTGTGGCCCTTCAAGTGAGACATGTAGATGCCACTGAAATCCAGCGCCAGCTCCCTGTTGATCTCACCAATCCTTAGCAATGTCCTAACCCACGACAAGAAGAGGTGCAGGGGCTCTCAGGAGGCTGTCCTAAGCTATGGACAGTTCTTCCATAGCTTTCTGTGGAATTGTTCCAAAATGTTTCCCAAGAGAAAATATCCCAAGAGAGCCTAGAAATCACAGTGCCACTGAAAAAGGGAAGATATCTGAGCACATAAATATTTGGACATCTTGACTCCACACACTAAGTAGTTACAACCCTGTCCAGAGCAGATAAAGATATTTTGCCACATGAGAGATGAAGGGGAAGGATGCAAAAGAAAGTTTGGAAAACATAAAGGGTCTGTTCAAGCAACAGAAGAGCAGTTGCTGGAAACAACTGGTCTTACACCTCTCACTGCTCCTCTCTCTCTTCTCAAATCGCAGCTCATCCCCAATACATTTTCTGTCCCTGCCAAGGGGAAGGCCATGATGGGTGGCTTTCACTCCGCACCTCTTTCCCTCCCACATGGCATCAGGGCAAATCTTGGGGCAAAGGAAGAGGCTTGGATTGCAATAGATTTTACTGTTTACCTCTTGTCCTCCACCTTTTACCAGTAAGTTCCTGGACATTCAGATGTCCAGCCACTAGTTATCTGCAAAGTCACTGGCCACATACCAAGCAGCTTCTATACATCCTTTTGATGCTACCAAATCCTACCTTTCTCCACAGTGGATTTCCATTCACCTCCTGCTCTGTGCCCATCTTGGGGTTGCTCCTTCTGCGGCTTTGCCTCTCCTGTGGCCAAGAGCCACTGCTCTAGCCTGCCACAGAGCAGCTCCGGGGAGAAGAATCTCTTCCAACACACAGCTTTTCTTGGAAGTACCCAGTGGCAGAAGCACAGCAGATTGGTTGTGTGTCCTATAGGCCACCCAGCCTTGAAAGCTCAGACCTTCATCTTCAAAGGACCCAATAGGCCTCCAAGATGCACCTTTCTGAGAAGTGCACCCCATCAAAGGAAGCCTTGGATGGAAAAGGCAAAGTATTCTGGGTGGCCTCCAGCTGCAAAATGCCTTCCTTTTGAAGTCCAGGAGGGAAAAACTCTCTGGTGCAACAAACTTCTTCCCCTGAACTTCTATCAGACAATTGCTTTTCCAAATTTTGTGTTAGAAAATGAACACTTCTTCACACAGCGGCTCCCCTCTCACACTAAATACACACACATGCTTCTTACAAGTTCTAGTTAGATCCATACCTCACTGCCTGGATGCACGGTTTTGTGCAAAAAAAGATCTCCTCCCATGCCCAAATGCATGTATCTGGCTGACTGAGCTGAGATTGAACAGGGAGGGCCAATTCTTACTAATGATGGAAATTCTTATTGTCTTTCAAGGTAAGATGTCAATGCTCTGGCTCATGCAAGCAGGATCAGCTGTACCAGAAAGGACAGAGCTAAGCCAGTGCCTCTCAGACTTTGTCATTTTATCTAGAAAGCATCAAGCCTTCCACAGTGTGCATCTTCATGAAATGAGCTGAATTATTATTACATGTCACAAGTTCGTTGTATTGCAACACTGTGGCTGTTGTGTTTTCAGAAAGCAGATGCTGCTAAAAATTACACGAATGATGAAGAAATACAAATTAACACACCCTCTGACCAACCACGGGTCACTGGCGATGCATCAACACGTCTGAACCCCAGGAAAAGACCAGGGCTTGGCCCCACGCTAAATAAAACCGAAGGTAAAATGATACTGCTTGTTTCTACAACTCCCTTATTGCTGCAAACCACCCTTTGTGGTTTGTGGCTGAGACGAGGCTGGAGGGGAGTTTTGGTTGTGTCCTAAGGAAGGGACGTTGGCTGTAATTGGGCTGGGATAAAGTTAGAGCTGGCACAACCGACTGGGAGAGGGCTCAGCTTTATCACGGTGCCGGCTGCTCCCCACAGCAGAGCTCAGCTGAACGGAGCCAAGCTCTGGTGGTGTGTGCATGTGGGGAGAAACATTAACCAGGGGGAGGGAAAGCCGTGATCAAGGCACCACACCAGTACAGGCATCTCACCCCGCTCCTTGGGGCAGTTGTTTCTGTAGAGGTGCTCCTATCCAGCGGTGGAGGCCTTTGGAGCTAACGCTGCTGTTCCCAGGGGTCACCAGGCTGGCAGTTGGGTGATGAAGACTCAGCTCCCCCTGAGATATTAAGGAGAACACACACTGAAAATGAGAAGGAAACAAAAGGAATCCATCGAGCCTCGAGGTGGGATGGGCTGAGGGTTTGTCTGTAGGAGTTGACTTGTTTAGCTCTAGAAATGGGAATTTCTAGTTTGTGGCTTGGAGAAGGCTGCCCATGACAAGGATGTCAGCATGGTCAGCCGCAAAAGCTGGCCTCAGGTTCTTGTCCTGTCCTGGTCCTGCAGGTCACACTGCAGCAGATGAAGGCAAAAGAGCAGCCTGATAGGAAACTATTTTCCCAGACCATCTGCCCTGCTCCTCTGTGGATAGGAGGGGACGTGGGACTGAGACTGGCACTGAACTGGCAACAGAGCCCATCACAGGAGATGGGAAATGATGATGCTGGGTGATGAATGGATGGAGAACAGCCCTGCGGAGAAGGACTTGGGGATACTGGTGCATGACAAATGGGACCTGAGCTGGCACTGGGCAATTGCAGCCCAGAAAGCTCCCCACACCCTGGGCTGCATCCCCAGCCCTGTGGCCAGCAGGGCAAGGGGGGGATTCTGCCCCTCTGCTCCGCTCTGGGGAGACAACCCCCCACCCAGTGCTGCCTCCGGCTCTGGCATCCCCAGTAGAAGACACATATGGACCTGTAATAGCTGGTCCAGAAGAGGGCCACAAGGGATGGAACACCACTCCTATGGAGAGAGGCTGAGAGAGTTGGTGGTGTTCAGCCTGGAAAGAAGAAGGCTCCAGGGAGAACATACTGCATCCTTTCAATATATAAAAGGGGAATATAGGAAAGATGGAGAGAGACCTTTTACCAGGACCTGTAGTGGCAGGACAAGGGGCAACAGTTTTAAATTGAAAGAGGGGGGATTTAGATTAGATACAAGGAAGAATTTTTTTACTCTGGAGATGGTAAGACACTGGCCCAGGTTGCCCAGAGAAGCTGCGGACGCTCCATCATCGGAGTGTTCAAGGCCAGGTTGGATGGGGCTTTGAGCAACCTGAACTAATGAAAGATGTCCCTGCCCATGGCAGGGAGGGTGGACTGGGTGGTCTTTAAAGGTTCAGGTACCCAGGAGGGGCAGGGAGAAGCCAGGGGGCTTCTGCAGAGCTGTCTGACCTGGTCAGTGTAGGTATCTGGGGGAAATCCCAGCCCTCCTGCCCAATACCAGATCTGTCCTGGAAGAGAAGGTCACTCATTTGTGCCCTGGAACCCAGGCTGGCTCAGGTGCAGCCGTAAGCTGCACCCTGGGAGCGCCAGCTCTGCGAGCGTGTCTGTGGCCAACGGTGGACTGGGACCAGTTTGGCATTCCCTGTGGCTCCCAAGGCCCAACAGATACCTGGAGAGCTGTGGCAGTCTTTCCAGAAACATGCTTTCAGCCCCTGTTTGGACCCACGAGTCAATTCTGGGGCTGTGCTCCAACTCCAGAGTCATTGCGGTTAGTTTATTTTTCAGGAAATGCCACAAACCCGTTTCCCCGCTGGTCAGGAGAAATACTCGGTGTCAGGTTCTGACTGTGTTGCAATATGCTGTTTTCTACCTGGGATGAGCAGAACTGGCCACCGAAGAGTGGGAGCTGATGTTGTTTGAACCAATATTTGCTCCTGAAGTGTTGCTTAATTTCTAAACCGCACACAGCAAACAAAGAGCCCTCTGTCAATTTTAAGCAGCTCTTCCCAGCTCAGAGCACCAAGCCCAGCTGCAGACTGTACCCTCCTGTCCAGAGCTGCTTACCATGGCCATGCCTACCCTCCTGTCCAGAGCTGCTTACCATGGCCATGCCATTACAGGTTTGCATCTTTAGGTGAGAAACTAAGATCTGGTCGACAGCCGAGTTACCAGCAGTTCGACCCTTTGTGTGGTGCAGACCAGCTTTGCAGGACCCTGCTGCTGCCCAGCGTCCTCTCTGTCCACATCCCCCCTCCAGCAAACACCAGCTGGTCCAGCATCCATGAAGAAACAGCTTTTCTTGACCTTGTCTCTCAAGCAAGACACCACTAACCCCCCCAACCCCCTTGCTGAAGTCAGCAGTGCTTTCTGCTCCGCCGGCCAGCGTTCCGCACAAAACTGATATGCAATTAGTGCCATTCCTCCTAATGAAGGATTCCAGTTTGCTTAATTAACCCAAAGGTTAACAGGATTACTGGCAGCTCTCAACAACCTCGGGAGCCGTGATGTTCTTGAAGGGCTTTTGGAAGGGAAGGCAGAAAAACACGGTGGGTTCATCATTCCTGCTGCAGAGATGCTCGCAAATAGAGCAGCTGGAGCCCCATGACATCCACCCCCTCTTCCCGCCTGTTTTCCAAATATCTATGGGAACAAACCAGTAAATACTGATAGCTGGGAAAGAAAGAGCAGGCGTGCCAGCTGCCCTGCCCTGCACGGCCACAGCACCCTCAGCTCCTCTCCCCCAGGACTCCCAGGTCCCACACCAGGGCACGCACCAGGTAGTTACACAATTCCTCTGTCCACAAAATGGTCGTGTCCAGCTCCATGGGACATGCCAGACAGTTTCCATGGGGGCATGCACCCACAACGAGATGCTGGACCATCCCAGAAGATGTGGCTGGGTGAGAACAGGAGAAAGGGTGCCTTATTTCCAGGGGAGGAGAGAGCTGTGGCTCACACAACCCCCTGTGTACCCATCCAAGGACAAGGCAGTAGGGGTGTCAGGGGGGATGTTCCCTGCAGTCACAGAGCCCAGGTCGCCAGGATGGGGACAGAGGCAAGAGAGTGGCAGAGCTGGTCAAGAAGACCCCATGGTGAGAGGGGAGCAAGAGCACAAGGTGCACCTGGAGGTGAGCCACAGCCATCCCACCCCACCACCACAAGGGGACACCCAGCTGGGTCCTACTCTTTGGCTGCCAAAGGAGCAGGGGGACATCACTGAAGCAGGCAGAAGAAAGCTCCTGGCAGAAGCAGCCAACCTTGCTCAGAGAGCAGCCCTGTGTGTGCTGCAGAGGGATGCTGGTGATTCAGGTGGACCAAGAGTGACTTTGGAGGAGCTCCAGACGTAGAGCTGCTGGTGGGACCAAGAGTGACTTTGGAGGAGCTCCAGACATAGAGCTGCTGGGGGGACCAAGAGGGACTTTGGAGGAGTTGCGGGTACAGAGCTGCTGGGGGGACCAAGAGGGACTTTGGAGGAGTTGCGGGTACAGAGCTGCTGGTGGGACCAAGAGTAACTTTGGAGGAGTTACGGACACAGAGCTGCTGGTGGGACCAAGAGTGACTTGAAGGAGCTATGGACACAGAGGTGGTGGTGGGAGCAGGCAGTAAAGGCCAGGACACAAAAAGAGAAAGTCTTCCCAAGAAGGGAAGACTCATGAACTGGCTTCACGGAGCAGCGCCGGTAGCACGAGCCCCGGGGCTGGCAGCACTGGCCGGTTGCTGGAGCAGCTCTCGCTGCTGGATCCAGCCCAAGGAGCAGGGACTGAACCTCTTATCGTCCTCTGTAGCCCACGGGCAGCCCAGCTGGTCTGGCACGGCCACCCACCGCTGCGCCAGGCATTGTGTTCAGCTGTTGGGCAGCTGCTCCGGCCAGAAATGAGATTAGGGCATCAAATGAATGGGAAAAGGGTCAGCTCACCAGTGGGTCAAGCTGAACTCCACCACCCGCTGCTCAACCCCTTTCCAGTTAGTTAATTTGTGGTAATCATTAATACCAAGCCCCTGTCCGTATGTGGAGCCTCACAATAGCTAATTTCTAAACTGTCACCACAACTACACACTGTAACACGTGTCCTGGTTGAAGCCACCTTCCCATTTAAACACTCTTATGGCCAATACATTTCCTTGCTGATTAGTAGTGGTTGTTTTGAAACCACAAAAAAAATGCGTTGGCTGGCATTCCCTTCCACTTCATAATTTTAAAGCAGCATTAAAGGGAATTAATGGAAATAAGGCTTCAGAATAACAACAAGGCTTATTCTTTACTTGAGACCCTTTGAACTCTAGTTAAATTAATTTTCCTTCTGCTCTTGAGATTTTCAAATGCAGATCTGGCAGTTCAAGTCACGAGCCCTGCAAGCACCTCACCCTTTGGGGGTCCATGGCTAAATACAACACCAGTGACTAAATACTGGACCCAGGCCCTGGGAGGGCATCTCTTCCCTGCCAGCATTGGTGACCACCATCCCGTCAGAGAAAGAGCCCCCTGCCCAGGGACTTCTGAGGAGTTCAAGGGCAGGCTTGACCTTTGAGTTACCCTTCTGCCTCCCAAGCAGCAGAGGAATTTGTTTCCTGGCCATTGGTCAAGGTGTTCTCATCAAGATAAAATCCGAGGGGAACGGCCCCTCCTGTCCTCATGGGTCCACTCCCTGGTCACCCAGGGCTGGCACAGCCCTGAAGGCACCACTGGACCCTGGCGTTCAAACCACTTCATCCCTTCCAGTAATTACTGTTTTGCAATGAGGAAAATAATAAAAATCTTGGTACTATTCAGAGCTCTGGGAGGAGCAGAGAGGGGCGAGCAAGAGGCCAAGCTGAGCAGATTTTAAACCCCCTCCTGAGTGCTTTTAGACCCCCTTTGGCATTTTAATCCTCTCAGCATGTGGAGGTAAAAGAGCAAAAATTCTAGGCAGAGGTGTGGGGCCTTCAGGGCACGTATCTGGCTGGGGATGGGGCTGGTCCTGGGCAAGGAGCTGGATGCAGAAGACCTCTCCCAGAACCCCACAGCATCATCCATCAGCCCCAGGCTGGGCTGAAGGAGGTGCCCCGGTGCTGGGGAAAGTGATGGCAAAGCCCAGCTGAAGTGTGACGTGGCCCTAACAGCTCCTGAAAACTGTTGCAAGAATAAGGAAGGAACCAGAAAAATTTCTTGCTTCAGATGCTTTGCTAAAAGTTGCATAAGGTGGGGGAACGTGGCCGGGCTCTGTAGGTGCAATGACATCTTATAGACAAAGAGCCCTATGTGGGAAGAAATGGCTTCATGCCACTAACCTTCTAATTGCAGTGGAATTAACTCTTTTGGGGGAGTATGATCACTGACAGTGAATGAAGGTCTCAGCACAGCCTTGTCCATAGACCTGCAAGTCCCAAGCTAAGATCTGTTTTTCTCCTTTTCACCAGAGGTTCTGCCCTGCAACACACACTCCTGAGACCACCAACACCCTTCTCCCATCAATTGCATCTGTCACGGGTGTCCTCTGCAGGCAGAGAGCCCTGTCACTCTTCTGCCATGTGAAACCTGGACAGACACCACAGCCAGAGTGCATCAGGGCCACAAGGTGAGGGCAGAAAAAAAGCCTTGGAGAAACACTGGTGGGCTGTGCAGTGCTGCAAGAGACATCCCTCACTGAAAGGCATCACCAGCTCTTACACACGCATTCTCCTTCATTTGCAGCCTCTGCAGGGGCCTCCAGCAACAAGCCTCCAGGAGCCCATCCATGCTCATCCCATCGGTCCCTGCCCAAGCAATGCTATAGGAACACTGGTCCCCAACTCCACCACAGCTCTGCCCCTACCCGGCCGTGGCCCTGTTGATCCAGGACACCAACCCATGGACAGACTTCCCAGACAGATCTTGAACCTGCCTGGTCACTGCAGACCTGCCTGGTGGTTCCCGGGTTGTGTCCAACCCTGCTACTATCCCCAGACCCAATCCCAACCTGAGGTCTGCCTTGTCACCACCAGCTTCCCAGGGAATATGGATTCTGGGCTGGCCCCAGCTGCTATCCCGGAGCCCATCCTGCTCACCTTGCATGGAGACAATGATGGATGTCTCCTGCCCATCTGGTCATGTCATCACGCTGGGGTCCCCATCTCACCGGGAGCAGTCAGCCCTTGCAATACCCTGGCACCTAGGAGGGAACAACACAAAGCTATCTCCTGGCTAGACCAGGGAATGGAAAACGAGGGCTCGACTCGCCACCTCCTCGCCACCAATACAAACTAGGGGGTGAGGTATTGGAAAGCAGCCCTGAGGAAAGGGACTTGGGGGTTCTGGTGGACGAGAAGCTGGACATGAGCAGGCAGTGGGCAGTTGCAGCCCAGAAGGTCAATCCCATCCTGGGCTGCATCAAAAGCTGCGTTGCCAGCAGGTCCAGAGAGGGGATTCTGCCACTTTACTCTGCTCTGGTGAGACCTCACCTGGAGTATTGTGTGCAGGTCTGGAGCCCTCAGTATAAGAAGGACATGGACCTGATGGAGAGGGTCCAGAGGAGGGCCACAAGGATGATCAGGGGGATGGAGCACCTCTGCTCCGAGGACAGGCTGGGTTGTTCAGCCTGGAGAAGAGGAGGCTCTGGGGAGACCTAATAGCAGCCTTCCAGTACCTGAGGGGGCTACAGGAGAGATGGGGAGGGTCTGTTTACAAAGGCCTGCAGTGACAGGACGAGGGGAAATGGCTTCAAGCTGGAGGGGAACAGATTTAGACTGGAGATGAGGAGAGGGTTCTTCACTGTGGGGGTGGTGGAGCACTGGAACAGGTTGCCCAGGGAGGTGGTTGAGGCCCCTTCCCTGGAGATATTCAAGGAGAGGCTCAATGAGGCCCTGGGCAACCTGGTCTAGTTGGGGGTGTCCCTGCTGACTGCGGGGGGGTCGGACTAGATGGCCTTTGGAGGGCCCTTCCGGCCTGGGAAATTCTATGATTCTATGATTCTATGACTCCCTGGTAGGGCAGTGATCCCCTATTTCAGTCTATTTGCAGCCCACTGTAACCTGGGCAACTATTTTTTGCATGCAGCAGTAAAGATTTCCCCATTGAGCCAAACGTTTCGCCTGAGTGCTGGCTCTCGAAGGAGCCTCACAGCCCCAAGCTGACATCAACACAGTCTTCTATAAACATGCCATGGAGAAATAACATGAACAAACAGCAGGAAAGGCTTTATGAAGATCCTATTACAAATAAGGTATTTGTTCCTCCCGCACATTCCCCTCGAGGTGGGAAATCCCCATGAAAAGACCAGTCTGGCCTTTAGTCAAGGACATCAGAGTTGTGTAATGACAGCGGGCGCCAGGGAAGCTGGAACTGCCAATCCCTCCCTCCTTTCTTGTCTACCACGAGGGATGCTAGCACAGATTTTAAGAGCACAGCAGAAAAAAAAAGCTTCTTGGAGGAATCTTTTACACCAGAAGCACAATCAGCTTTTTACTCATTAGCATAATATTTCTATTAGTAACATTTGCAGGCTCTGCCTGTGACCGAGCATGTAATAAGTTGGAGAAGCCAAAATCTTCTGGTTTAGCCCTCTAAAAGTTAAACATGGGCTGCCTGTGTCATCCCAGGGGGTAGACACCTTCAGAGGCCAATTCACCTCATTATAGCAGAGGTGGCACTAAGTATCCCGAGGAGGTGACAGAGGACACAGATGATGTCTCAGACAGGGCACCCACTTGCCTGGTGGCAAGGGGAGTTTATTCTCACCTTCATCAATCAAAGCTGAATTAAAGGATTAGCTGATTGGATTTTTAAGGAGAGACATAGGCACCAGGAGCAGTTCAGGGTTAAATCTACAGTACTCAGAAATGCCAAAGTACAGAAGTACAGGTTGCTCATTTATCCAGCAGCCACAGTGCAGTTTCTTCTGGTCACAGGTGACCGCTTAAAAATAAAAGAGGCGGGAGCAGAAAGGTAGGAGAGGGAAACACAGAGGATGTGCCACGGCTGGACTCCCATGGCAGGGACATTCCCCTCAGCTGGGGCACTGGGGAGATGGGGGCTGAGGCCAGCTCCTGTCCCAGCTCATGCACTGCTAGCACACAGGGCCTTGGCTTGAAGGGACAAACAACCCCAAGCATCCCAACCCAAACCTTGGGCATAATCACAGAATCACAGAACAATATGGGGTTGGAAGGGGCTTCTGGAGATCACCCAGTCCAACCCCCTGCCAGAGCAGGGCCACCCAGAGCAGGTCCCACAGGAACGTGTCCAGGTGGGTTTGAATGTCTCCAGAGAAGGAGACTCCACCACCACCCTGGGCAGCCTCTGCCAGGGCTCTGCCACCCTCACAGCAAAGAAATTCCTCCTCATGTTTAGGTGGAACTTCTTATGCTCAAGTTTGTGCCCATTTCCTCTTGTCCTGTCACTGGGCACCACTGGAAAAAGCCTGGCCCCATCCTCCTGACACCCACCCTTTAAGTATTTATAGGTGTTGATCAGATCCCCCCTCAGTCTTCTCTTCTCCAGACTCAAAAGACCCAAGTCCCTCAGCCTCTCCTCATCAGAGAGATGCTCCAGGCCCCTCATCATCTCTGTAGCCCTCTGCTGTGCCCTCTCCAGCAGTTCCCTGTCCTTCTGGAACTGGGGAGCCCAGAACTGGTCCCAATGCTCCAGATGAGGCCTCCCCAGGGCAGAGCAGAGGGGCAGGATGACCTCCCTCCACCTGCTGCTCACACTCTTCCTGATGCCCCCCAGGATGCCATTGGCCTTCTTGGTCACCAGGGCCCATTGCTGGCTCATGGGCATCCTGTTGTCCACCAGGACTCCCAGGTCTTTCTCCTCAGAGCTGCTCTCCAGCAGGTCAGCCCCCAACCTGTCCTGGTGCAGGGGGTTATTTCTCCCCATCTTCTCATTTTCTTTCTCATTTCTACCCATCTTCTTTCTCCCCTTTCTTCTCATCCCCATAATCATCTCCTGAAGGTTTTCAGGAGGGTGCCGAGTCTGCTAAACTCACTTTCCTGCCTCTGCAATCTTCAGCAGCAGGGTGCTGAGCCGAGAAGCAAACTCCAGCACAAGTTTGTCTCTTGGGCACAAGACACAGCCCTCCTCTTCAGGAACTGCAGCTCTTTCTGCTTGACCTGGGACTGCATTTTGAGCTCTAACACAGCACAAGATGGGTTCCCAGTTTGAGGAAAGATCCCACTGTTGTTTCATTGGCTGCTTTTTTTTTAACCTACCCAGTTCACAGTTGTCAAACTCTCACATTCACGCATCTCTTACTCAGAGACTTTGATGGTGAAGGGGAAAGCAAGGGAGATCTAGAAGATCAAAATCTGCAAGATTAGCTAAGGTCAGGGAGCAATGTAAAAATAAAGAAAGGCCTTATGCACTACTTTGTGGCATTAGTCTGTTCAAAGGAAAATAGTGCTCTCAGACAGGCTGAGGAAGGTCTGGAAAGAAACACATCCTGCACCAACAGAAGGACAATGCCTGAAGGTCTCTGAACACTGATATCCATTCCCTGGGGAACAGGGGCTGTTGTGGAGGGCCATCATGCCAACCCCTCCCTGGAGCTACCATGTATGGGAGCACACAGACCACGCTCCAAAGTCAGTCTTCAGACTCTCCAAAGCTGGTGGAAACCACCGCAGCTACACAGACACCAGCAGAGCTTTTCCATCCCTTGTGATATGACCTCACGTCTGGAATTTGTCCCAGGCCATTTTAAGCCATTCGTACATCTGTGGCTTCCCCCTTTTCTCCTTTCAGTGCCGACAGCCTGAAGTGCTTTAGTCTCTCTCTCCTGGGGCTTAGTTCCTCATCTCTTAACTTCTTCCCAACCTGGACCTGCATTCTCCTTATTCATAGTTTGCCTTTTTGAAGATGTGACAAGGGGATGGCTCCTCCTGGCATGTGGAGTCCCACTAGACTGTTTGCAGCAGTTTCTGTTCCTTTCTTCCCTCCTCCTGAGCTGGTTGAGCCTCACTGGTCGAGTGTCTCCCTTGGGCTACCTTTGACACAGGTCTTCTATCTGACAGGGGAAAGGTATCTAGAGCCCACCCTGCTGCACGACCAGTGCCAACACTGGCAATGTGTCCCCCATGCCTGCACGCTTCTTGTCTCAATCAACATTGCGTGGCATCTGCATTAGCCTTGTTTCATCAAGAATTAGTTGTTTTCGTCAATATCAGCTCTTGGCTCCTTTCAGCATCCCAGGGAGAGGCACCAAAGAATGTGTCAGCCCTACCCAACTTCATGTCTGGTGGAACAGTGGCCCCTCCAAGGTGTCCTGCCAGCGGCCCTGGGGCAGCGTATTGCAGAAGATACAGAGGATGAGCACGAGGAGGAAACGTAAAGCAGCAAAGATAGAAATAAATGGCCCAGATGAAGGTCATTCCCTTGGTCAGCGGCAGAGAAAAGGATCCAAAGCCAAGGTAGCAGAGGTGAGGAGGGCACAAGTTGTAACACGTGATCCTCAGAACAAAGTTCAACCAGACTGTAGCCTGATGAATCCCCTCTGTGCAAACAGCGGCTGCTTGCTCAGCAAATACACTACCCCAGCCCCGGCTGCCGCAGCCTTGGCCAGGACTTTTGGAGGAGGGGATGTTTTAACATCTGCAAAGAACTGGTATTTGGACCACTTATACAACTGTTGCACATCGGGGGGCTGTACCTTCACACACAGCCACAGTGCACCCTCATTGAACCTCCACCATCAGTCTTCAGAGGTGTAACCAAGGCTGCCCTTGGTAAAACACCTGTGTCCAAACCCACAGCACACGAAGGACTCCATCCCCGACCTTCTTCAGCTCCTTGGCTTTCTGTAGGACTATGTTTGTGGAGCAATTGTGCACTCAGTCCCACTGGGACAAACATGCCCTCAGACCCCATGGGGAAGCTCTCCAGGCCCAGGAGCAAGATGAGAAACAACATCAGAGACGTCAGGGCAGGAGGAAGGAATAAAGGCAGACGAGGAGATGGTGCAGGAGCAGAGTGCCTGTGCTCAGGTGTGCAGGAAGGAAAAGAGCTGATTGTGCTCCTCCTCCTCACCACATACCCAGGGTCCTGCATCCACCTCAGTCTTCTCTTCTCCTTCTGCCCCACAAGCCTACACGGAGCTCTTGAGACCACATCACGGTGCTCTCAGTCCCCAGATACTGTCGTGCCTCTGATGAGTCACAGCTCTCCTCACACATAGACTCTGGACCTGAATCTGTCCCTCTGAACCTCCGACCCACCATTGCCAATAAGAAATGGCAGGGGCAGCCTTGCCCCGGCACGTAGTGCTGTTTGCACAGCCCTTGCTCAAACACAATGGCCGGGGCTGGCTCTGTGTGGGGCACAGGTCCCCACCAGCAGTGCCACGACCTCCCTCCCACCTGGACCTGCTGCCTTGGTGGGATGACAATGCCCATTGTGTGCCTCCATCCATTGGTTTGGAGCCTGCAGGCAGGTGCCCACGGTTCAGCTCTGCGGAGGATGAAGGATCACACTCTTTCCGTGATTTGCCTTGCCGCTCCTCAACCAACCCACAGTGTCTCTGAGGGCACTGACAGCCAAATTAGGTTAATTTATGTGGTTGTATATGGTAATCAAGCATAAACCTCAGACAGTGTTGTACAGTGGGGCTTTGTTGGTTTTGGAGAAGAAAACAGTCTTCTGGACAGTGTTCAAGCCCTGGATACCTTCTGTATCAACTCTGCCCTGAAGGTGAGAAGTGATGGCAACGTGGCTTATCTACAGCCTCTTCACCAGCTGAGCTGCAGCAGAACCAAGCAGAGAGCTTGGGAACCCCAGCAGGAGCCTGACCTACAGCCCTTGCTTGAAGCAAACGCTCCCCATTTACACCTTGAGCCACAAAGCCCCAGAGCAGCAAAACGAAGTGAATAAATAAATAAATCCATCATCAGACACTTCCAAAAGAAGCAACTCCCCTGGTAGGAAAGCTTCAAGTCCAGAGTCCTTCTGGCCAAAAGGAGAAGCAGTAGACCCCTACTTCTTGTGTACGTGATATGTGCAGTGGAGTCAGCTGTAGGAGCAGAGCACCAGTGTTTCACTCGTAGTCAAAAGTGAATCAGTCACAAAAGCTCGAGAGACCGACTAAGAAGCTGGTGGGACCAGCACAACTCAGACCTATGGGGACTTGACTATGCACATCCTTCCTTCTTTGGGTGAAGAGGTTGGTGGTAAAGGAGCCAGGCCAAAAGAGACCAGTGCATGCTGGAGGACAAGCAGAGGGGCGAAGTAAAGCTTCCTGTGAAGTTCTTCAGCTCCTTTGCAGGCTTCCAAGGCCTTCAAATTATTTTCCTTGCCCTGAAAATGTTTCAGACATGTCAACAGATTCTCCCACTTCAACTGAGGATAGAAAGGGCAAATTTCAGGGGCTTTTTTTTCTACAAAAAAGTAGCTCTGATGAGGAAATACTTTATTGCGCCTGTTCTCTGGGCAGCTACCTGTGCTTTCCACGCTGCTTTGATGACCCCTGCAGGGACAAGCAGTAAAAAGTCCTGAGATTTTAATCCCTCCCTCACGGTGAAGAGTTGTGGAGTGGATGTGGACAATGCAGTTTTTTTAGGGGACAGCTATCAAGGCCAGACAGTCTCTCCTCCTTGGGGAAGCAAAGATTTAACACTTGCAGAAAGCCCCCAGAGTTTGAGATCCTTGTGCAGGGAAGGATGTCTCCTCTGAGCAGCATACAACTGTGGTGGGGTATGAATGCAGGAACCCACTACAGCATCTGCTGCATGGAAGTTGCTGCAGAAGAGCCAAAACATGAGTGCGTGCACATTGCTGACAGCGTGAAGTGGGGCTGGCTATGTCTAAGGACATCTCCTGATGTTTTCCAACTTTCCCTTGCCTTTGACATATAGAGGTCCTCCATCCCTCCTGAAACCCCCAAATCTCTGGATAGTTGTTTTCAAGCTCATCCTTCTAACAAAGCCACATAGATACTGCTTTTTCCCTTTCACTGGTGGGCACTCTTTCTTCTCCAAGTCCTTCAAGGACACTAACAGTAGTCCTCTTGTTCCCTCTTTGCTGGTGGGACTCCATGATCAAATCCCAACAGGTCTGACACAGCCTCACACGAGGACTATTGCTCTCGGTGTATGAGGAAGAGGCAGCTCTTCTATCATGATCTGCAGGAAAATACAACAGCAAACCCATGACTTCAGCATCCTTCCTCTTACTGAACTGAGGCTCACTTGAGCGCAGCTGGGACTTGGAGCGAGCAGAGCAAACTCTCACATCCCACCTCCCAGACATGAAGAGAAGATGGAAAGACCTGATTGAACTGTGAACATCTTCTCCAACACTAGCTGACCATGACCTGTGCAGTAATTACCTTTTATCATGGCTGAAAGTATCCCTAATATGAACTGAACCAATGTTTTAAGAGATCTTGGACAAACGGCTGTTAAATGAATATCAAACGGCACACACAAAGCTGGGATGCCCTCCTTGCAGAGTGCTCAGGGGAATGCTTTGCAGTATCTCCCCATGCAACCTCCACCACTGCCAGCCTCCTCCTTCTGATCTCATTGCCAGAGGCAGAAGGCAAGACACTGGTTGTGGCACGACACTGGCAAAGACATCTCAGTCAGCAGGGCAGGTATGCAAAGGATGCCTTGGCGACCCAGCAGAGCAGCCCATCTTGGTCATCATCTTCAGACAATGACCTTCAGCTTCCCTCCGTAAACCAGGGAAACCTCAGTGAGAGGTGAGGCCAGTGTAACTCACACATCTCCACCTTTGGGGCAACTGTTTAGTACTCACATGTCAATGCTGTGGCTTTCCTAGAAACCCTAAAATGTCTCCTAGATTTCACTCTGTTTTGTTCGGGTTTTTTTTCACCAGGTGAGGCATCATAATTTACTTGGTGCCCTGTCATGCTTTCCATAAATAGGAGGTAGCATCAGACCACGAGGTCCCCACCCTGTTTGCCTGCTGAGTTGTTTCAAAAGGCATTTGCTCTGTAAATGTCTGCTCCACCTGTTTTCCCTCCATCAACATGGCTTTTCTAACAAGGTTTCATGTGAAAATCATTTCCACTATTTTGTCATGGGCACCACGTGCTGGCCAAGGCAGAGCCAGGGCTGGACCCAGCACTTGTCAGCTCCTCCAGGTCAGATGCATCTGCAGAGGACTCCCACTGGCCATGGAGAGTCCTAAAGAGGTCTTTGGCCATCCCCATGTCAAACACAGCTTCCTGAGCTCCAGCAGCCTTCTTTCCCACTCTGCTCAGCACTAGTGAGGCCACATCTGCAGTGCTGGGTCCAGCTCCAGGCTCCCCAGTACAAGAGGGAGATGCACTTACTGGAGCCAGTCCAATGCAAGGCCATGAAGGCGATGAAGGGTCTGAAGTATTCTTCAGAGGAGGAGAGGCTGACAGAGCTGGGCTGTTCAGCCCAGAAAAAGTAGGCTTGGGGGGACCCCATAAATGTGTATAAACTTCTGAAGGGAGGGAATGAAGATGAGGGAGCCAGGGTCTTCTCAGTGGTGCCCAGGGACAGGGCAGGAGGCAATGGGAGCAAACTAAAATACATGCCATTCCTGTATTTCTGACCTGCAGACAGACCAGCAAGTGCTCCCAGTGACACGTAACCTGGTGTCTTTCTTTGGAGAAGATGACACAGACAGCCATCAGGAATTGTTCAGAAGATCCTAGGCTCTACAAGGCCCTAAAGGATTGGGTCTACTGTCAAAGCCACCCTAAAATATACCGGTCTTTTAGTGCCTGAGTGCTGCCAGCACTGCAGACTTCAGAGCCTTCAAGACAAAGCCCGGGATTGTGAGGGATCGCTTCTAATCTCTTGGAGGTCTCTGGCAAGGAAACAAAACCAACCAAAAAGAAATGGCAAAGCCTGTTCCCAAGGAGAGTGGATATGTATTTGGTTGTTCAAAGGCTTCTGATAAGGTGACTGCGATTAAAGAACAAATAAGTGTAGGGTTAGTGCAGCCAGGACTCGGGCATGTTCCCTGGCCAAAGCCCTCCAGCAGAAGCGGAACAATCATTCCCTTCCTCAAGCAATGAGGAAGCTCGCTTGGATTCAACCAGGCACCACCAGCACTTCAGACTCTCCTGCAGGCGGGAAAAGCCAGTGGGACCTCCTGGCACAAGGGCTGCCCCACAGGGTCATTCCTGCCCCGAGCACTTGCATCGGCCCGCTTTGCTCCTCTGAGGCTCTCCCTTTAGTCCTTGCTTTTCACTCCTCAGGGGGAAAAGCCTCTGCAGGACGGGGCTGCAGCCAACACCTCCACATTGCCACCTCAGAGGCAACAGCACCGTCCACAAAGGGGCAGGGAAAGCCTTGGCAGGGCGAAGGATTGCCCTCCAAGAGCTAGCCAAGGCCACCAGGAGCCAGCCCCACACTCGCCAGCCTGCTCGCCAGCCCCAGAGTGGCAGGGAGAGCAGGGCTGCCGGGAGCTGACGGTTGGCCACCGCCCGGTTACACCGGGAGAACGCACCGGCCGCGGCCTTAGTTACGCGGCAGCGATGGCGCAGCCGGCCGACGCCACCGGAGCTCCCCGCAAGAGGGCAGCAAAACGGCGAGCGAGCGAGCGGGCCAGGCCTTGGTAAACCCAAAAGAGCTCCTCCCTCACGGCCTGAGGGGACAGGAGGCAGCAGAGGGCGCGCAAGAGCTCGCAGCGCCCGGCGCCGGGGCCCGCCTCCTTCCTCCCGGAGGCGGACCGGCTTCTCCAGCCTCCAGGTCCTCCGTGGGGCCCCCCCCTCGGAGGCCCCCAAAGAGAGCGGCAGGGAAGCTGGAGTAGCCCCTCGGGCCTCTGCTAGGCCCCTGCGGCCTTCCCTCCGGCCTCCTCTCCTCTCTCTCCCGAAGGAAGGGGAGAGCGGCGTCTCTCCGCCAAGGAGGAGCTCCCTCCCGAGCCTCCAGGGCCGCCCAGCGCCCGGCTCCGGGGCTTGCTGAGAAGGAAAGCTCCTGGCCCAGACGGAGGCGGGGTGGGCGGGACGAGGCCGGGCCGGCCCAGGTTGGGAGGAGGCCGTTCCCGCTTGGGCGGCCCTTCCCGGCTCCCTCCCGGAGCGCCAAGATGGCGCCGCGCATGCGTTGGCCCCGCCCCCGCCGTCCCCCCTCCCTTTCCCCCCTGGGCCTGAGGGCTTGGAGCCGGGAGTCGCTCTGCGGGCTGGGGTGCAGTGGGGTGTCTTGCCCTGGGGTTCCCCCCCGATCCTGGGCTGGGCTCGGCCTCTCTGCCCGCCCAGAGCCCCCCCCAGTTGGAGTCCGGGGCGGCAGAGCTCGGCGTGGGCTCCCAAGTGCCCTCTCCCCCCCTGGCCCCCCTCCTGCTGGCCCGGCTGGTGGCTTGTGGCTCCTGCCGCTGTCGGGTCGCCCTGTGCCCACCATCAGAGTTGGTCCCTCCTGATGCTGAGATGATCCTGGCTTCCAGATGTTCCCCAGGAGTCCAAGCCCACTCCCTCCTTCGCTCCCCGGCTGCACAGTTTGAAAAGGAAAAGGCAGCACAATCCCAAACTGAGGAATGTGGCTTTGGAAACGCTGCAGCCTGTGTCACGGCCTGACCAGGAGACCCACTTTTGCTAAGAGATCCCTGGGAGGGACAGGCAAAGCAATTAGGGTGAAAGTCAAGCAAAACTGCGTCAGACAGCTTCAGAAGCTGAGTGGTGATACTGGTCGGGAAAATAGATAAACATGAGCTAGTCTTGTGCTGCACCAGTGAAGCACAGAGGAAGCTCAGCACGGATTTATTTTTGCCTTCCCTTTTCCTCATCCCTGTTCCCTGCCCGTGCCCACTTAAGAACATCAAAGATTTCCCTGTTTATTTCTGAATTTCCAGTTGCATCTTTTCTGGTGGTAAAACTAATTCTAAACCTCCAAGTGGTTGGTAAAGTAAAAAAAAAGGGCACCACAACGCTCTCGCAGGTGTTGGGTGCTCTGGTAAAGCTGGAGGAAGAGACCCCTCTCTTCACAAGCAGTTCTTGTGAACCACAGTCTGGTATTTAAACTGTGACACAGCCTTGAGGAGGTTGAATTGTGCTTTATCCCTGCAGAAGAATGATGCTGGAAAGCTTTCACTGAAGAGCAGCTCAGAATGAGTTAACTTTTGCTAAAAGTTGAGCGGGAGGGCACAAATCTTTTACTTTCTTGAGTTTTCCCTTCTGAAATATTGAATATGCTGAATAAGAACACATTTTTAGAGGAGTGTATTTGCCTTTAACACTTGCCCTGCAATATTTTCTGCCTGAGTTTAATAGCGTAGTGATAGCAAATATTCTGTGTATTGTATGAAAGGTGCTGTTAAGGATATCAGTTACTTTTTGTGTTCCTGATAGAGATGGAAGGTAGTCCAGAAACGATGATACCAGCATGGTTTGGGTGCACAACAGTTTAAAAGTAATTGTTTTGTGTAAGAAAGATAAAGAATCCTTGGTGTCTGTCCTGGCACTTTGCGGGGCAAGTAGAGAAAAAAAAATAAACAAAAAACACAAAGCAACTAGAAACCACCTTTTTGCTCTGTTCCCAAAGCAAAAATTTTAATTAGATTTTATCATTGTTATCAACCGATACAATACTTGGACTTACACTTAGTAAGAAAGGGTGCAGCTAAGAATCATTTCAAGAACTAGTTCAGGAGCACTGATTGAGCAGGAAGTTATTGAAGTGGGTGTATGCATGAGTTGCTTTCCCACCTTTGATTTCCTGTCCTCCTTAGACTTTTCTTTAAGTGGTTTAGTAATCTCTGGTCTGCTGCTTTCCTTCAGGAAAGAGGAATCCTTTACGTACTAACTTCAGCGAGGTTTTGGTGATAGGAACAAAGCAAATAAGTTAGGAAACATGAACAGAAGGAGAAAAAGCAGCCTAATATGCTGTCGTGGGGTAATTAGCCCTCTGTGAGCATTGGGGGGCACTGGGAAGGGATGCTCAGCGGTGGCAGTTGGGGGGTGTGTGTGTCTGAGATGATCCCAGGGGCACTTGGAGGGGGAGACCTTCGGGCTATGAAAAGTAGCTTTGGAAGTTTGGGCCCTGTGAAGGGAAGTCAACCTGGCAGAAGCTTACCTGAGGTTGCAAAACACTCTTCTGTCTCTTCTTTCCCCAGCTTTTGCAAACCGTCGGGGGACACCCCTCCAGCAAAAAAGAGAAAATCAGGTATTGCACATTACAGAAGTGTTTAATAGGCCGGATTTTCTTAGGTTTCATCTCCAAGACAACCCCTTATGAGACAGCTCTGGCTTGTTGATCCTGTCTGAGGGCTTGCACATCCCTGCTTCTTTAACACTGAGAAGGACAGGCTT